>NC_082394.1:931398-964845 GCF_031168955.1 Gadus macrocephalus
GTTGAACCAAAATAGAGTCCCACACATGTAATACCACGCCCATCTCGGGGCAGACATACAAACATTCACAGGAATAGCTAATATGTCGTGTTTGTTTGGAAATGGAGCGATTTGTTCGTCGGCCGAGGGGGGAAATATTAAAACATGTTGCTATGCTAGGTCAATGAAGGCGGGTTCTCTGGCCTCACGGAACCTAAAATAAATAATCAGATATTGATTATTTCATGATTCCGTTCTTCAATCTAGTTCTTCAATCTCATCCTACTTTATCGCAAGAATGACCTCTTCCACAGTGAAGTGTGTGTGTGTGTGTGTGTGTGTTGTCTTTTAGTTGGATCCTCTCCCAGAAGACACACTGGAGATCTTTAGTGAGATTGGGCAGAAAGGGGAAAATGAAAAATGCTAACTTTGATTTTATTAGAAAAAAAATTGTGTGAATGAAAAAATAGGAAGGTTGAGAAAGAGAGAGAGAGAGAGTCTGATTGACTGACTGACTGACTGTGTGTTGTCTTTGGCTAAACCGTTGCCCCTGGGAAATGAATAGTGGCAACACTGGGGCTAATATAACGTGATTCATATCGCCATGACAACGGACTCAATATCTGAATTAGAGTAAAGGCCAGACTGGTTATCTGGTTACAATTGGATCTTGAAGACACAAGTTATTGAATAGTGATGTTGTATTATCAAGACAGAATATTTGCTCCTTTGTGAGGGTTTGGGTTAACGTTGCTTCGATCCCAGTGAAACCACCGCAGGGACTGGAAGCAGGTGACTCATGCACTGGCTGAATGGTGAACTCTAAGACCAATTGAACCAGCAGTGAGTCAGGTACGGCGCTGCTGCTGTGGTGTGGGTCATTGGTTTGGGCTTCTTAGTGGTATCCCACGTCTTCCGAACCTCAGCACTTCATGGAATGGAAGTGATCACTGAGCCCGTCACCGTCATACAGGTGGGACTCGGAAGAAAGTAAGACAACGTAATGCGTGCGACCAGGGTGACCCACAGAAGAAAAAAATTGGACTCTGCCTATAAAGTCTGAGGTGTTTTGCTTCCGCCCTTGAAGCCTTTTAAACAAATAAATCCAGAAATAGCGGCTCTGAAATTGACAACAGAACGCAGAGTCAGTGGTGCGGTGAGATGAAATGGCAACAGCTCAGCGTCTGACCCCGCTTCTGAAAGTCTGCTGAACGGGCCCAGCGGACGAGACCGCACTCCGAATGTAGGATGAAGGGAAACAGAACCGCGGGACGACCAGCGGGCTCCCAGAGGGCCCCGCCGTCGTCTCGGCCGCGCCCTGGGCCGGTCGGGTCGCCATGGTGATCACACACACTCCTTGGCTCACTGTGTCGCCGCGCTGAGTGAGTGACAGGCCAGCAGTAGCCCCGCGGCGGCGGCACGTCACACGCGATCGTTCCGTTCACACGCACAGCTTATCCCCGCGAGGGGAACACGCATGTGCACACGCATGTGGGGAGCTCGGCCCGTCATCTAATGGAGAGCTACGGGGCGCGGGGTCAACGGGTCAACGAGCCTGGGTCATGAGCCGCTTCCCCAGAGGTCATCGCCAAACGTCTCGGGGGTTCTTGATTCTTCTTCGTGAAATCCTCGTCCTGTTGTTGATGCACACTGCTTCAGAGAGAGAGAGAGAGAGAGAGAGAGAGAGAGAGAGGAGAGAGGGAGAGAGGGAGGGAGGGAGGGAGGGAGGGAGGGAGGGAGAGAGAGAGAGAGAGAGAGAGAGAGAGAGAGAGAGAGAGAGAGAGAGAGAGAGAGAGAGAGAGAGAGAGAGAGAGAGAGAGAGAGAGAGAGGGAGGGACTCACCACTGAAAGGCTCAGAAAATTACGAAGTTAAATGAAACAGACATCCAGCACGACTCTCCCGCTCCCAGGGGCTCTGCCATCCCACCGGTGGGGTCCACGTCAGACGGTCGTCATGGTGACCACACGCTCATTGCCTCACGTGTCATAGCAGTGGGTTAATGGCAGCATAGCCGCAGCTCTACGGCTCAGAGGTGTTCCTCTGTGTTCTCCGGCCTGATTGAGGTGTCCTTCTGCCCTCCACTGGGAGTTCTCTCCCAATTCACAGCCCGCTAGCGTGAGTGAGGCAGAAAATTCAAAGATATCACATGGCCATGGTAAGAAAATACTAAGTCAAAGCGAGCCGATGCTAGCAGCTGTTCTGCAGAACCAAATGTCTCTCCCTCCAGTGTTTGCTTTCCACCCATCGTCTCCTCAGTTTGTCTTTGATTGGACGGCATTGGCGCCTGACCAACGCGCACTCTCTTCGACGGCCGTGTCTGGAGACGTTTATTTTCTGCTGACGCCTTCGCCTGCCGTTCTTTTACCTCGTGCTGCAGGCAACGCAGCCGCCGCAACAGCAAATGGAACCAAACAAAGAAGCATTTAATAGTTCTGCAAAATTATCCCCACAACCGTGGCGCTTATGACCAAGGCCTTTCCGCCCGTCGTAGGAGTGGAGACGTGGTCACCAATTGAATCAGAAGCGCGCTGTACACATTATGCTATCCACGAGATCAAAAAAAAAACACTAACAGTTTTGCTGGTTAGTATCCTGTTTTTGGAAACACCAAAATTGGGTGAATACTTATTTTTCCACATCGCCCGACACTCGATCTCAGGAGCAGTTAAAGTGTTATTAGCGATGTGAGTCTCTGGCAGCCATCGTCCCCGTCGCATCGGGATGAAATGATGTCCGCCTCCTCCTTTGCCATCTATTCTTCATCACAGCACGTTCCTTAGGTCTGATGATCTCTTTGATAATCAAGGTTACTGATGGAGGGGCACACTCTCAAAGTTGATAGTCCCAGCATGGACAACTTGAACAAGTGCTGCCGTTAATTAATTAAGCAGTGAAATCCTGAGTGTTTTTATAAGAGGTGTGTGTGTGTGTGTGTGTGTGTGTGTGTGTGTGTGTGTGTGTGTGTGTGTGTGTGTGTGTGTGTGTGTGTGTGTGTGTGTGTGTGTGTGTGTGTGTGTGTGTGTGTGTGTGTGTGTGTGTGTGCGCGCGCGCGCCTGTGCCTGCGTGTATGCTTACGTAAAGCATTCAACGCATCCCTTTGCAGAGTATTTATCAGGTCGACATCCATTCAACAGCCGGAGGCATTGTGTTTTGAACCACTGCATCTTGCTAGTCCGGAGTTCCTTCCGGTCTAGCCCATCCCTACGCTGTCTGAATGGACAACGCTGAGGGCAGCTACCAGTCCACTAGTTTCTACCTATGGGAGATTCATCGGGAGTGGGATGTATACAGCGCATATGTCTCCTTCAATTCCACTTTGTGCTCTGCTCAAGGCTCTGCTCCTTAAGGCATACTCTGCTGCCCCCAACGAACTATGAGGTCCTTCAAGTTCTTTGTTTCGCAACTTGTATGTAAATATTATTTTCACACATCTTTAAAACGCATCTACTGTATTCAGTGAGTGAAGGAAGTTTGAGATTTTGACAGAACAATCAGGGTTTGAAACGCACAGGTGTAGCTTGTGCGTAACCATGGCCATACTTACCGTTGTTAGTAGCCTACATCACTTTGTCGAGCCCGTCACCTACCAAACATCAGCGTAGAATGCAGCCAGACTGGCGACCGGAGCCGCACAGCAGAATCACTGGTCAAGGTCATTTGAATTGTCTGTGGAAACGTCTCTGCCGGAAACGACTCTGGCCCCTCTGTGGCCCCTCTGGGGCAGTGGGCCTTGGTCACAGAGGGGCGCATTGTCAGCGGATGCGCTTTGAGCTTGCACTCTCCACTCTACAGCCTTGGTTTATTTAGGCAGTAGGAATAGGACTTAATCATTATCACACCACCCACCTTTAAATGTAGCTTGGCAGAAACACATCAATAATTTGTTGCAAAGCGCAGAAAAAATAATAATGACACAACTTTTTTTTCTTCAAATCCACATTTATTTTTATTTATTTAATTGAGCCTCTTATCGCTCAAATTCAACGGCATGTAAGAATTAGAATAGCGAAGGCCAGGTATTGTATAACATCTCGGCAGTGATAATCTCTGGCACTCATTTTCACGTGATTTCTTTATTCCTTAATAATCCTTGGAAATCAGTTCTCAACTGTGCGTTTCCCAGCACTGAGCCGTAATTCCTTCTGAATAGTAAACACGATCCTACCAAATAACGCCTCTGAAAAACTGCAGTCACTGCAGTAACGTTAATGTATTTCTGTTGTCAGACACTGTTAATCCGTTTGTAGAATATATTGAAATAGATAGCTGGTATCACAACAGATTCCTTTGAATACTGGATGTAGTCTTTGGACGATGCCTTACCGAAAGGCGGTTTCTCTGAGTTGCATTACCTCTACTATGGCGGATATGTTTCCATCTCTGTGTCTATGTGCGGGATGGCTCAAAAAGTTGAGCACGGATTGGCCTCAAATCTGCTGGGACTGTGGTTACAGTCGGTGTAAAAACTCTTTTTTCCAGTCAGCCGAAAGGGAGCGTGGCAGTGGGTGTGACGTTTCACAAGAACTCACTTCACATCGATTTTGGTAACCCGGCCAAATAATGTTCCTGGAAGGTGCGTAAAAGAGTTAGTTCTGTTTGTGAAGGCCTTGTATCCCTGAAACACAGGGAGTGGGCCTTGTGGAGTCTCATCAGCTTAGAGCAGCTCATTGGCTTCCTCGGACCCAGGCTTCTATCATGTCCATTCCTTGGTGAGGCGTTGTTGGGTGAGCTAAGGGCGGCTGAAGCTGCTAAGAAGGGGTGGACTAAACATAAATGCAACTAAACATAAATGCAACACAATGCCAACTTCTCCAGCTCTGCACCAAATAGCGGCAAATAGGAGAACAGTCATTTATCTTGCATTGATCGGTGGGTTCAACTGGTTTTCACGGGGAAGCATTTAAAGATATTACCCTATCCTAAGTAAATGCATTAGTATGCTTTGAATGAATGTATGTATTGGTTGTCGCAAAAGAAACATACACATCGCATTATCTGTTAGAGTATCAGCCAAGAATCGATTGTCTTCACTGCATGAAAAACAATGCTACATTTAATTTCGAACTTCAATGAAATGAATGCCTTGTCAAAGACATCGCTAGAGCTATCCATGAGGAGCTACAAGAAGACCCATTCATCCAGTGTGTGATGTCTGGCAAGAGATAAGGATAAACACACTAGCCTTTAAATGCAACAGGACATTTTCTATGTCGGCGCATTTGAAAAAATTCACATTATATCCCATTCAAGGATTAGTTTGGTATTTAGTGCCTGTTGTTGTAATCACCTGGTCGTGATAGCGACACATTGAGACCAGATACTCTCAGAGCACTCCTGTTAGGGTGAAGAGCAGCCTCAAGATGGAATTCAGCCTCCATTGAAGCTAAGTTTGAGGTAGTGTATATAAATAAAAAATGTAGATAAGAGACACAAACCACCGGCCAATCTACGGCTAGACCGGCACTCAGTGTCCTTGAAACCCTGGGGGTCTTAACTTGTTCCCGAACCATTCAAACCAAGACCTAACCCCGAGTTAAATTACTCCTGCGTCAAACTGACAGGCGTTCTCACTCCGGAAAAGAGCTGCGAGGTTCCTGGGAAACTATCGATTTTTCTTTTCCTTTTTTCTTCTGGGGGGGATTTGGTGGACAAGCTAGCCAGGTCAGCCCCTCTCTCTGACCAGTACAACTCCCACATTAAACCCACTTACCCCCCAGTCCTGAGGAGGACCCCAACCCAGTGTACCCAGGTGTCCAGACGGATCCCAGTCTGAACGTATACGCTGCCTTCAGCCAATCCAGCTCCAAGTATTCAGGAGTGTTTACCAACTACTTCATCCAAGCAAGCCGCGTCACTTAAACGGTTGCCTGGCAACTTCCAGTGCAAAAGTGCATCGCCCGCAGTGCAATCATCTCTCTCTCTCTGACTCTCTCTGTCTCCCGTAGTCTGTCTCCAGAATTAGAATCAAAATGACACGCACGCACACACACTTCACTCCCCGCCCCACGCACGCACACACACCCTCCCTCTCAACTCGGGCCTCGGGGAGGAGGGAGAGCACAAGAGGAAGGAGTGATGGGCGTATTTAAATCCATGTCGGACCACACCGGGAAATCAACATGCTGCCCACAGCCCACCACAGACTCTGATTAGTAGGCTAGCCGGGCTGCACGCTAGCGGGACTACTCGCTAACCGGGCTACTCGCTAGGCAGGCTACTCGCTAACCGGGCTACTCGCTAGGCAGGCTACTCGCTAACCGGGCTACTCGCTAGGCAGGCTACCTGCTAACCGGGCTACTCGCTAGGCAGGCTACTTGCTAACCGGGCTACTTGCGAGCCTAGCTAACAGGGCTACTCGCTAACAGGGCTACTCGCTAACAGGGCTACTCGCTAAGCGGGGGCAGGTCTGCAGAGCCGAAGGGGCCCCTGCAGGGGTGAAGCCAATGAGGCCCTGGAGCCCCCGGTGGGGCGCGCGGGCGTGCCGGGACGATGCGTCGCTCAGCGCTGCCAGTTAGTTCACATCTCGGAGTACCTCTGTCGGGCTGCTCAGCGGATCTGGCCCCGGTGAATCCTCCGGACGTGCCGGGACGTTCCGAAGGCTCAGAGCTGCCAGTTCTGTCTCTTGTCGGCGTTCATCCGTCGGCCCGTCTTAAGGTGGGCCTGCCTCTCTCTCCGCCAGCGGCAGCGCCGGCGGGAAGGTGTTGGGGGGATAATCGTATCGGTGGGCGGCTGAGCTATCGCACACGCGCACTCCTCTGGGGATTTCACTGCTGCGGAACACGCGTCAAAATAATCTCCAGTAGTGGGAGGTTTCCCCACGTCGGCGCTGGGCTGGGGGGTGGATACATCCCAGAGATAGGTGTACCCGGCCACGCTTAACGCTCATGTTTATACCCAACCCACACTGTATACACTGGAGGCCTGGAGGTACAACTCTGCATTATTCTGTCAATATCTGTCCTCCTCTTTGTTTACCTAGACACCCGTTAGTCTGTGCATCTCTCTCTTTTTCTGCTTACCTTTTCAATCTGTCTACAGTATCTATCCGTCTGTCTGTGTTTCTGTCTTTCTACCGCATGTATCGCTGTATCTGTGTATGTCGGTCTGCCTGTCTGTCACTCTGCATTTTGCGACTTAATTCCTCTTTTTACTTCTTACTTCAGCATTCAAAGGTTTCCCAAGGTAATGTGATAATTATCCACACTATTGAAATACAAATTGTATTCTTAAAAAGGCCCCATCTGAAAGCGCTGTGTGCTCTTTGCCCTTTGCAGGCTGTGCAAACTAAGTTGATTCAGGCGTTCAGTAAATGCTTGTGCTCAAACCTGCCAGGACAAAGTGGCTTTGTACCAAATACTGCTGTAATTGCTTTCTGGGGGATCAAAAGAGAGCTACACTTTGTCATAAATTGGATCTTCTTCTGCAGTGCTATACTTTAAGCGAAACTTGGAAGTTCCTATTTCAACTGTGGGTCCAAATAACGTCAGTAAATTCATATGACTGCAATATTGCGCTGTCTTTCCTTAGTCACAGGAATTCTATTTTTGACTGGAGTTGGTTGGAGAGGCATTATCAGCATCTACTTGACCTGAATTGATTGATTGATAATATTATCGGGAGCTTTACCTTCGCTATAACGCGTGTCGATGTAACACATTCCTCTAATTTAACGGGGTGCTTGCTTGGTACCGATTTTGCGGCAACATTGAGATTTTGCGCTCTTTATTTGGATGTACTAACAGACGTTTTGTCGTCAATGTTGGCCCGCTCATGTCATCCCACTAAGGTGAGATGAACACGATTGAAGTTTTTCTCAATTTGTGCGAACGGCCAACTTGTAAGAAAGTTGAGTTCACAATCTTCGCCGCAGAGCTGGTTGACTGAAATGGTCAGATCCCGTGGCTTCACCATCTCTACAGCACTGCACTGGCCTGTATAATGATGTTGTATCAGCTTCTACTCAAATCTTTGGTCAGCTGCAGGCATATATACGATTCCCTGGAATTCAATAGCAAACACAGGATACTGTAAAGCCTTCCAAGGAGTTTCTTTACTCTCTGCATCGTCAGATTCAAAGGCAATACATTAAAGAAAGTCGGTCAGCCATTTTATCTTCATCTCAAATGGGCCTCAATTCTAACATAATTTCTGTATAAATTGTTGAGTCATTTATTAATCTTAAGATATGTGATGTGGTTTTCCACTGTGTGTTAAAGACAGCTCTCTGTCTCTTTCTTTCTTTCTTTCTTTCTTTCTTTCTTTCTTTCTTTCTTTCTTTCTTTCTTTCTTTCTTTCTTTCTTTCTTTCTTTCTTTCTCACCCTCTGTTCGTCTTAGCACCTTTTTTAAATAAATCTAACTTTGTTCAATCCTTTCTTTGACGGTCTCATAATTATAATATTAGAATGCCTTTCAGCCTTCATTCATTTTAATCTGTACATTTATCAGATGTTTATATGACTCACCCAAACCCCCCCAGAACCACAGCTGTGCTTCATTGACGGGTTAATGATGAGTTATTTACAGAGCAATTATCCATATATTTATATCATCATTATTAGTATTTTATAATATAATGAGGGTACATAAATGCAACATTAATTATCATTAGTGACTGCAGTAATAGGCATTGTTATAAAGCATTACAATGGGGTGTGGGCCGGCCGGGTTAGGTTAAGGGTTCTTAGACGCCATCTTCTTGGTTAACATGAACCCCATTATGTTTATTACCCATGTTTTTTTACTTTAAAACAGAAAATAGATAATTAATTTTCTCACGCAGCGCAGAGGAGAGCTGCATTCTTGGCACAAGCAAGAACTCCCAAGAAAAACAAAGTTGACATTGCAATTACCTTAAAATGTGCACTTAGATGAAACAGATTATAATTGTTAGCTTATGTATTCCATAAACGCCTCTCGTCCATATTGAGCCGGTCCCTGACGTGGCGGAGGACATCTTGTTTACCGCTCCGTTTGATGCGAGCGCTTTGAGTCATGTTGGCGGAGGCCAGGCCGATAATTGTTAACAATCCGCTTGTGAAGTTGTTGAAAGTATTGTAATGCAAATGTAAATTTTTATAGCAGTGTACTTTTTTGTGAGCCAAATATCATGATTTCCATGCCATGTGTTCCTTATTCCATATTTCTCATAATTTCATGGTGAATAGTACTTGGTAACACATCTATCATTGCCAGTTGTCTACCGATACACGGGGCAATGGCAATCTCTACCTTTGTAATTACATTTTTATGGTAATAGCTGCTTTTTAAACCAAAATGGGTGTTTCTGTTTTTTTTTTAATAATTATATGGATTCTGTGCTAAACTGTCTCCGACTCTGGTAAACTGCTGAAATGTATAATAATGTGCATGCATATCCAAGCTCACCTGGGGCTTTGTTTCAAAAGGCTGAAGGTTTGTTAGCGAGTCACTCTGTTCAAGGCTTATGGCCTGCTTCTCTTCAGCAGCTCAGCCCGTGGCTCTGGATAGATAAGGCTGAGTCAAATGTTTGTGGCTAATGTAACCACGTAGACGTAAGTCAAGGTAGAACAACACAATAATGAATCAACAAAATGATTCTCTTTAAGGAGCGTAGCCAAGTTAGACTGACAATGATGTGTCTATCTCCGTGAACATGTTGGGGACGATTCATTTAACCAGAAAATGCGAGTGTCGAATGAGGTGAGGTCACCTCAAGGTTCAAAGAAGGATAAAGGATGGTCTGTTTTTAGAAATGGAACATGGCACCGTGGTTCATTGTTGTTAGGAGAGGGAATGGGACCACATCTGAAGAAGGACTTATTGAAGGAGGAAGTTAGAAGATGGTGTCTAGACGTAGTTAAACCCTTCTTCCTCATGGTGGATGGATCCAGTTATAGCTACATGACAATGATATGCCAACTACCTTGTTGAGGTTAAATATCGAATAGTCTATATTAATGTTGGGAATAAAAGATCTGATTAAATTATTAATAGCAATTTCCTTCCCAACTTTTTTACAGCGTGTTCCCATAAACGTGTTGAACCTTTGATATATAACCCTTTATGTAATCAGCTTTATTTAATTAAACCGTTTGGTGGTTTGAACCAGACAATGTCATCTTTTTTAAGGAACAGGATCCCTTCTTCCTCTCCTCCACCCAGATGTGCATCTTCCTTGTCGGTCTCTTTGTCTGTGGACCAAACATCAGAGGATGCAGAGGCGCCAAAATAAGAGCGTGTCAATGATACAGTACAAAATAAGAGCGTGACAATGATACAGTAGAGCAATGTCTTTAAATGTGCGTAGTCTATCAGCCGACTCGGGAGATACGTCTTGATGTTGTCGAGTGCACACAGGGTTGAGGGTGCACTCGGAGAGGCAAGCGGTTGCTTCAGCATCAGATGAAATGTCGCACATCGGAATGTTGCCCGCGACAACTTTTAATTTGGCATGATTTGCATATTCATGCTCTGTGAAGTTAAAGGCGGAAAGATGATGTGGATTCTCGCTGAGAAGTGTATTAATTATATACGATATGAAAAAATAAACAAATCATAATTTCCTATCTGAATATTGAATAGTATCATGATAAACTCTCAGCAAACGTTAACTCCATCCCCGACTCGTTCGATGTGAGTCAATGATTAAATCATGTTAATTCACAGAGGATCCCGCTGGAATCAGCCAAATCCAGACACTTTCAACCCCCATCAGGACTTATAAATGTTGCATATGTTATATCTTCATATGCAATCCATTATTTCAATGTCAGCCGCCACCCCACGCAGCCGACCATATCCCACCCTCGCATTAGCACAGCCACCCAATTAGAAGCCTCTCAAATTGGGTAGATTGGACTCTGCATGTAAAAAAACAGAAAAAACAACATCAAACAAGTCGCTTGGATGCAATTTGGCACGAGAGGTGATAAGAAGAAGCTGCATTAGTTCATCAGCAGTGATAAGGGAGGCTGTCACACTGCATTAGCAGCCTGTAACCAATCAGCTCTGACAGCCAGAGGCAGCCACATTAGCCAGGAAGTTACGCTATGTAACAGTAACAATCAACATGGCATTGTGCTGCTCCCACTCCGCTCCCCCGTCGGGAGTGTGTGTGTGTGTGTGTGTGTGCACCTGTGTGTGTGTGTGTGTGAGACTGTGTGTGTGTGTGTGCGCCTGTGTGTGTGTGTGTGCGCCTGTGTGTGTGTGTGTGCGCCTGTGTGTGTGTGTGTGAGACTGTGTTTGTGTGTGTGTGCGCCTGTGTGTGTGTGTGTGTGCGCCTGTGTGTGTGTGTGTGTGTGAGACTGTGTGTGTGTGTGTGTGTGTGTGTGTGTGCGCCTGTGTGTGTGTGTGTGTGCACCTGTGTGTGTGTGTGTGTGTGTGAGACTGTGTGTGTGTGTGTGTGTGTGTGCGCCTGTGTGTGTGTGTGTGTGCGCCTGTGTGTGTGTGTGTGTGCGCCTGGGTGTTTGTGCGTGTGTATATGTGTGTGTCCACTGCATAAACTGCACTCTGTCTGTGAGAGCTTTGTCTTTGAAACATTATGTGTATAAAAAGGCACTGAATCAATGCCATAGCATCGCAGGGTGTGTTTACCCCACACTGACACCGTGACACGCCGTTCCCTGGAAACTTTTCCAGTTCCTAGAAGTGACAGCAGCTTCTTTAAATAACCTCCCGTTGGACCTCTGGCTGATGACATGTTATAGCACACTCGTCATTTGTGTACGTTTGGCATTTCGATTTCAAATCCGCTACAAGACCAGAATCTGTCATTAACTTCGACGGTTCACTCTTCCTCCTCCTCATCCTCCTCTTCCTCCTCCATCACCTGGGGCTATTGCGTCCGTCAGGACATTAGCAGGAAGGTGATGTTGTTTGGGTGGTGCTGGTGGTGTTATGGGGGTGCTGGGGCTGTATATATTTCATATGTGACAAGCCTTATCTGCCCTTCACCAAACACATTTAGGAGGGGAAGGCAGGCCAGATGAGCCGCTGCCAAGAAGATGAGCGACAAGGACGGCTGCCAATAGCCGCGCGGGGGACGGGCAGCAGCCGCTCGGCACATGGACCCCGGGAGCTCACCAGGGGACTCCATTAGGGCCCCGTGGCTGTCAGGCCCTGCTGGGAAAGCATGTTACTGCTGAGGAGATTAGGAAATCAGAACAGTAATAATAACATTAATATGAATGCACTATTTCATGAGCCAATCACAAACCGTAATGGACAGCTGGCGGCTTGAGGTGTGTCCAATGGGATGCCGGTGTGATTAGCTTTGCAGCGTATCGTCCACGCAGGTGGCTGGACCGTCGAATGGACTTTTCTGCACCTTCCTGTCAATCAAATCCTCTCAGATCTGGTGGCTCTGATACAACGCCATGTCATATGTAAAATAGAATATATTTATGAATGTATCTGCAATAGTAATAGGGATTTGCTACTTCGACGGCCTGGTGTTTAATTAAAATTGACCCACTTTGTTCTCATTCAAAAAATGAGTTCACATATTGGTACACTTTGTACATCAGGCATACACTCGCTATGTTGAAGTGCTTTAAAAGTGGCACCTTCTGTGTTTCTTTCGCATTCTTGGGAAAGAAACACAGAAGGTGCCACTTTTTTAGCTATTTGATAATTTCTTCTATTTCTACCATCATGATACACACAGTCACAGCATGCCCCTGCACCATGGGAATGCTGAAGGCATGATTGGATTGGGCTTTAGCCACTTACCATTTCAAGGCAGCCTACTGGTTCCTACCCTCCTGTTTGGCCTGTCTTACCCTCCTGCCTCTCTCCCTATTTCCTGACTTCCTTTCCCTGCCCGTCTCTCCATCTCGCATCTCTCTCTCTCTCTCTCTCTCTCTCTCTCTCTCTCTCTCTCTCTCTCTCTCTCTCTCCCTCCGTCTCCACTTCACCTCTACCTCTCTCCTGCCTCTCTCCATTCATCTCTTTCACCCTGCCTCTCTCCATCTCTCTCTGTGTCTCTCTTGCTCAGTCTCTCTCCCTTCTGCCTCCTCCACCTCTCACTCCCTCCCCCCTCTCCCCCCTGTGTGCTCTGAGGTGTGTGTGTGGGGGTAATTGTTTGGTGCGCATGCCTCAGCTGAGGACGAGGCAGGAGTCCATTACAGCTTTCCCTGGGGGGAGGGGGGTGGGGGGGGAGGGGGGTGGGGGGGGAGTGTCGTCGAGAGAGAGAGTTCCAGCGCTCCTGTTTGTGACGATAACTCATCGGTAGTCGCCCTAGTGTTGACCCCCTCTCCCTTGTATGTTCTGTTTAGCTCAAAAGCATCTAGGTAATTAGTGGGTGAGGTGTCTCACACACACACACGCACACACACACACACACACACACACACACACACACACACACACACACACACACACACACACACACACACACACACACACACACACACACACACACACACACGCTAGATAAATGGAGTTAATTATTATTATAATTTGATAAATAACATGCCTGTTTAGTATTCAGGCATTTAGCAGGTGCTTTGATCCAAAGCAAATTACAAGGAAATCAGACACATGTCATTAAGAAGCAGGGGGTTAGACATCTCTCATCAATAACTTTTCATGAAAAGAAATATCGTCATGGAAACTGTGAATTTTCTGTGTGGCCACACTCGTGTATCGCTACCAAGGTTTGTTTGTTTCCAGAGAATCACGGGGAGAGAAAGAAAGGACATCTTTTTTTGGTGACCCCTGCAGAATCAAAGAGGAACTACTTCATAAGCAGAGCACATACACACAGACCCAGACACACACACACAGACACACACACATACACACACACACACACACACACACACACACACACACACACACACACACACTGAACTACACACACACAGACCCACACACACACACACACAGACACACACACACACACACACAAACACACACAGAACTACACACACAGACCTACACACATACACAGACCCCCCCCCCCACACACACACACACACACACACACACACACACACACACACACACACACACACACACACACACACACACACACACACACACACACACAGATACATACTCAAACACTTTTATTCTCACCACTAAAGGATAAACCCTCTCCGTTCAAACGGTTAAAATGTGGGAACAAACCTTTGTTCATCGTGAACAAACCTTTGTTCATCGTGAACAAACGCAGAAGCGCCGAGTGTTGTTTTCATATCGTGTTATTCTTGGTTGTGTCTCTGTTGACTCCCCTCTTTGCTTCATACATATTGTGTTCATCTCAGGAAAGAGTCAACATGTGCTTTGGTCGTCCGGATCGATGTCTTCCTCTCGCCTCAACATACGCCGTCATTGAGTTGAAGAGCAGGTGATCCACCTGCTCTTCAACTCCAATGCAAAGGCCATAGGCTGTCTTTGATAAAAGCATTGTAATTCATATTCTCTTATGATTGTCCTTATGCCGGCAATTAAAAGGCTCTTTGTTTGGATGTTCAGGGCTCAGTTTGAAAACAAAATGGATTTCAATGGGACTTGACCTTCAAAAATATGGACTCCATTAAACCAAACCTAGTGATGTGTGTAACTTTTCATTTAACTAACTTGCATCAATTGAACTGCGTTCTGCTGTACTCGAAAAAATAGAAGCAACCATTTCCAACAACCATTTCTTTCATCTCTGCAGTAGCTATTGGCCTTCTCTGTAGCCCTGGTGTCTACCTCCGAGCCTCAAGCATTCATCTTACAAACCTGGTAACACGACCAAACATCGTGAAAGAACACCACAATCGTGTCAAGCTTCTCCAGCCTCTGACCACCACTTAGGATAACGGCCTTTCAGGTATCCACCCACACACTCACACTCGCATCGACACACTCAAAGACCGACAACAGACCAAAGCCCGGAGGTAGCATCGAGAATGATGACCCAGAGATGCACCCCGCTTTCTCTGATCCCTCGGTGTCCGGGTGACGTTCCGTCTCCAGCGTTCCCAGTCACATCGCCGGGATCACGCGCTGTAGCGGCGATAAGGCGCGTGAATCATTCACACACAGTCGTACGTCCTCAGCGGCTCATTGGGACGAAATGGTGATTTACTGGAACCAAGAACAAGACCGCAGGTCATTCCGGCTGCACGGCGGCACTCTGAGTCAGAGAGCGTACGACTGGCACGCTCGCACACACACACACACACACACACACACACACACACACACACACACACACACACACACACACACACACCGCTACGGTCGCACAGGAGAGAGGTGGGGGGACGCATTTAACCGTTGCGCTCACAGGGAGAAGCCATTGCTCAATGCATTTAGCTCCCCGACGCGAACAATACGTATTAAGTGGCTTTTACCGGCATCGATCCCCCTGCGTAAATTCATTTAGCCACTGCTACCTAAGCCACATAATATCAAGCTGCTTCCCCACAGTCACACCCTCCCTACGTACATGCCGCCAGCCCCGGCCGTGGCAGTTGGGCTGAAGTTAGCGCTGCGGTGTCGAGGCAAACAGCTTCTCCTTACCTATTCAGGCCACATGCAGTATGCAGCAACCTTGTTTTAAATATTTGCTTCATTACCATGGCACCTCTGGTACAGTCGCAGATAACACATCAATATTCATCCGGCCTGCTCTGCGTCTCCGAGTCAACAGCTCAGAGGGCGAGTTAGGTTGAAGTGTGATGGAGTGGCGGAGAGGGAGCCCCGGGTCGACGCCCTATAGCCCGAGGATCTACCCACAGTCAGGCCGTGTGTGCTGTGAGCGCCTGCACGGTTATTGTAATCGCCGCAGTGCGATGATGGAAGTCAGCCTTGTGTGCGTTGAACGAGGCTTCGTCATTTGTGCATGCATTTAAAGGAGAGAGTAGTCTCATTTTCTGTGTTTTTGTGTCTTGTCTTTTATTGCTAAATACTTGCCGTATCTTCACTGCAACAGACATCTGTTATTGTTGTGCCTTCATAGCAAACTCCATTCCTGGGTTATCCATCCCTGAACATAGTTTCTGCTCTGGAGTTTCGACAGACATCGGCCACAGTCTAGTGAGTTAAGGGCAGCAAAATCAACTCGCTGCTTGGTGCTTAATAGATCGAGACGCATTATTGATGTACTCTCTGAAATAGAAAGGCTATTTTACACTAAACTAATCTCACAGGCCTGTGGTTACCAAGCCGTCGACCACAGCCTAAGGGCCACACATCGCTGCTGAAGGAGGCTGAAGGCTCCTTGAGTCTTTGTGGATACGCAATTCATATAGCCCCCAACAGCCTCCCATGTAGATATAGTCTCTCTCTCTCTCTCTCTCTCTCTCTCTCTCTCTCTCTCTCTCTCTCTCTCTCTCCACATACAGTGCATCGCCTGACACCTCAAAGTTTCTCAGTGCAATTCTTGCTCAGAAAGGACCAGACCCTAACAACATGGTTTTATAGTTAACAGACCCTCTGTCCTCAAAACAAAATCTGTACATTCATCTGTCTGTCTGTTGTCAGTCAGATGATTAGTCCGTTTTACAGTTGGTTGCAATGCAATCAGACATTTTCACATGAAAGCAATGTTTAATAAAAAATATATTATATCATAACAACATTTAAATAATTGTAACTTTCAGGTATCTGCGAAACTATATAGCATAGTTTGGTTCATCCCTCAATTCTTATCCAATTAAATTCCTTCCGTTTTCAACGCTTTATAATGTGGGTCAAACAATCATCTGAGTTTGTATTGTTTCTAACAAAATAATTGATCCACCTGTCAGATTAATGAATGTATGTGAGGCTTGATTAGCACGCAGTCTGAGAAACCGGGTCCAGCCTTTATCGCTTTATAAATGTAGAGACATTTCTTTACTTCCTCACAACTTCAGCACCTCAAGGACGGAGTCTGGAGCATTTTTCTCCTGACCTTCCATGTGGATAACCCTTCCCAGAATCCTCTGCTTCGACCCTGGGTCATGGCGCAACCTGCCCCCCCCCCCCAGCCCCCCTCCCCAAGAACCCAGCCCAGCACTCGAAGACCCCTCCAGCCCTCCTAGTTATTTATTTATTTCATCATCATATTTTATTTATTCACGCAGGGAACCTGAGGGTGTTCCTCCCTCAAATAAACTCTGGATTATCTCGTATTTGCAATTCAACTCGGTTTGAGGCGTGGAATTTATTTACATCTCTGTATTCCTTTCGCTGTTTGGTTTCACCTTGAAGGAAAATTGTAAAAGGAAGGAAGTCATGTAAAAATACAGACCATGGAGCAGAAAGCTTACAGCTGAAAAGGTATCCGGAAATCCCACTGTATTCTCCCCAACAACGTCTGAACCAAGGCCACAGCCTCCCTCTCTCCGTCTCTGCAGTCCTCAGAGGGATGGGTCTCGTGGTCTCAGAGGGGGTTGGTCTCAAGGGGGTGGGTCTCAGAGGGGGTGGGTCTCAGAGGGGGTTGGTCTCAGAGGGGGTTGGTCTCACGGTCTCAGAGGGGGTTGGTCTCAGAGGGGGTTGGTCTCAAGGGGGTTGGTCTCGTGGTGGTTGGTCTCGTGGTGGTTGGTCTTGCGGTGGTTGGTCTCGCGGTGGTTGGTCTCGTGGTGGTTGGTCTCGTGGTGTTGGTCTCGTGGTGGTTGGTCTCGTGGTCTCAGAGGGCGTTTGTCTCGTGGTCTCAGAGGGGGTTGGTCTCACGGTCTCAGAGGGGGTTGGTCTCAGAGGGGGTTGGTCTCAGAGGGGGTTGGTCTCACGGTCTCAGAGGGGGTTGGTCTCACGGTCTCAGAGGGGGTTGGTCTCAGAGGGGGTTTGTCTCAGAGGGGGTTGGTCTCACGGTCTCAGAGGGGGTTGGTCTCAGAGGGGGTTGGTCTCGTGGTGGTTGGTCTCGCGGTGGTTGGTCTCGTGGTCTCAGAGGGCGTTTGTCTCGTGGTCTCAGAGGGGGTTGGTCTCACGGTCTCAGAGGGGGTTGGTCTCAGAGGGGGTTGGTCTCGTGGTGGTTGGTCTCGCGGTGGTTGGTCTCGTGGTGGTTGGTCTCGTGGTCTCAGAGGGCGTTTGTCTCGTGGTCTCAGAGGGGGTTGGTCTCACGGTCTCAGAGGGGGTTGGTCTCAGAGGGGGTTGGTCTCACGGTCTCAGAGGGGGTTGGTCTCAGAGGGGGTTGGTCTCAGAGGGGGTTGGTCTCGTGGTCTCAGAGGGGGTTGGTCTCACGGTCTCAGAGGGGGTTGGTCTCAGAGGGGGTTGGTCTCGTGGTGTTGGGACGGGACCATGCTGCCGGCGGGGGTGTCAGATACCTGCCCCTCTGATCTCCGTCGCTGGGGCCACTGCTCGGGTGGGGAGGGGGGTGGGGGGAGGGTAGGAGGGTGGATGAGTTGGGTAGGAGCAGGGGGGAGTGGTCGATCTCATCCTAAGCACCTTAATTCAACGCTGTGGTTGATCAGGCCAACAGATGGTCCACGTGCTGAGCCCGCTCAGAGGGGGTCCAGGGGCGGTCACTAGAGGACTGTAGTGGTGGGCTCCTGGGGGTTCAGCCCCCAGACCCTCAGCTGACAGATGACTCCTGGGCGGTCCTGCGCTATGTTAAAGAGCAGCTGTCAGTCATGATGCCGGCTCGTTCATCTCACTTGAATTCATTAACGTTGATCCATCCAATGATAGACGAATAAACGTTTACTCCGAGTTGAAAAGCTTTTCTTTCAATTCAGTCTGAATTCATCTTAAGGTGAGGCGCCCCTATATGTTTGGGTTTGCTGCTAACATTTGCTTATAAATATCAATTGACCCTGTGTTTACCTTCTTCACTGATACAACAATGAATGCCTCGGGTAGATTAGCATCACGCCCCTGTACTGTTCAACACAAACACATGCTGACCTGGTGTGTTCCAAACAGTGGTGCTAATTACAGGATATACATGTGCTCAATTAACACCACGACACCTTGCATAATTATAGTGTATTCACAAAGCATTATTGTAAAAAAATATAGGATGAGTAACACACATTTTGCTTAGGTTTTGTACAGTTTGAGACATAGTTCTATAATTATAATGAAAGCTGTAATTAATTGTCCTACATTTGTTTCTTATGTACTATGGCTGGAGAGATAAGTCAGGAGTCTCAGAGAGAGATAGGCAGTGCATACAGAGGGCGAGAGAGAACAAAGAGTAGAGGAGGGAGAGAGAAATTAACACAGAATGTAATGTTGAAGGCAGAGAGACAAGAGGATGTGAGAGAGGGAGCGGGTAATGGAAAGCTAAGAGAGACAGCCCAGAAGGCAAGTAGATCTCAGCCCACAGAAGGATTTCGTTGGCGTTTAATGGAAAGGTCACATCTATGATACATAAGCATTTTTTTATTTGAGGCCATTCAGTTTTAAAATATGTGATGGTGACCTTGTGCACTTTTATGAAGGCTAATGCTTCGCCTTTCAGTGGGTCTACATAGACATGGTTGAACCCTGACAGAAGACTGCCCTCTCTTCGGATAATCTCCGCTGCCCTCTCCATGGATTATCAACACATGTTTACGCCAAAAATGTAGCTTACATTTTTCTTTATTTGTAAAACAAACTGCCCACAGAATGCCTTCTTAGTCATGATTGTATTCAGGTAGGGATTTTCAGTTTTCTCATGTTGGTTTTATTACGATTGATATAATGCATGTTTTAATTACCAAAATGTTGTTATTTGGTGTGTTAAAGTGGGCATAAAATGTAGTTTGAGTATATATTTTTCTAATTTGCCCTGTCTTCATATAAATACCTATACTCTATGGTCAGCTATTCATACAGACTTTGCCAAACATAATAATAAGTAAACCCCCTCTCTCTTCAAGGTACTTAATTTTGCGTCTTTTCTCAGCAAGGGAGTACTTCCAAAGTCATCCAAAGTTGACAAGATTCACCTGTGGAAAAGTTAGACGCACCAACGCCTCCGTGATTCCCTGCGTGAGCAGGAATCCTTTGGGTAAAAAAGAATCCGGAAAAAAGCTCACAAACAAAAGGAGGCAAGCTAAATAACAAGGCAGAAAAACACCAATTACATTGCATTCGCATATTTACTCCGTGTTGTAAACAAAGCCAGGTCTCCATGGGTCCTTTGTGAATACAAGACAAAACGGGGGAATGGTTTAACCATTATTTTAATTATGTGTTTGTCTGATAATACACCTTTTATAAAAATAAAGGATGAGCAGAGTGAAGTTAGGGAACGTGACAAGGAACACAAATGGACTTGTCACAAATGCAGGAACGACAACTTTATAGTTTTGGAGTTCAATAAATCAGCAAAAGCCATGTCAGAAGGACGATGAAGAGGGATGTTAGGGTGTTGGGATGAATCCCAGCATAGGGTTTCTGGGTTCGAACCCCATTGTCCGCAGCCTAGTTGCAGTCACCCTGCAGCGTACGATTCCTCGACCCCTACCTGCTCTTTAAGGACCGGGGTCTGAATTGACCGTGATGTCCCTTTGGATATAATGGTTGGAAGAGGCTGCGGTTTCCTCAAGGGGACGTCCGTGATAACCATTAGGTGGGGTAACTTTCCTCTTCTTCCTTCCTAATTGGTTCCAGCGTTTCCCGTCCACGATATTCCAGCGATCCATTTCAAAGACGGCAGCCGTTCAGAAGAGCTGTCACAGGGATGACCCCGGTGGGTTGAGGTCCTGGGGGGGGGGGGGGAGTAATGGATCAGGGATGCCCCCGGTGGGTTGGGGTCCTGGGGGGGGGGGGGGGGGGGGGTAAAGGATCAGCCTCCACCGGATCATTGATCTTCTTTGGTCCCTAACCATTTCATTCTTTGGTATTTTCTCAATGCCTGCGCCATCACCACATTACTTAGGATATACATTTGTGTTCCTTTATTGTTTTTATCTCCCTTTTCTTCCTTCTGGTCTTGGTGCGAGTGCAAAAGAGCGTTAATACGCTCAACGTGCGCTCCGTCCGGACACTTTACCTCCCTGATTACCGCCCAGGGCTGAATCTATCTGTTTGCACTCCCCGTTCCGACGCTCGACTGATTGGAACTGCAGGCGATCGCTGATACAGGGGGACATCACTCATAAATAGTTACCACGTGCAATATGGAGTCACATCTACGGAGCGAGAAAATAGAAAGTGGGGAAGAAACAGAAAAACCTCTCGCCTGTACGAGAACATGGATTGCCTCTCCAAGGCGCTGGGAAGACCATGGATCATTGTGTGGTAGACTGCCTCACCTTGATCGTACTCTGGCCCTTGAGTATTGGATCACTCTGCTGGGGTCTCAGCACCACCTCATCCCCACCACGCTGCTCCACGTACTGCTTCCATTATTCACGCTCGAGAACGGCCAGCGTATGAGACGATGAGCTGATGTGGGAGTTCTTCCGGTGTGCCGGGCGAAACACGGTGGCTGCTTCCTAAACATCCTGCTCTCACTCCGGCTGTTAATCAGCGGTTAATTCTATAAGGTTGGTTTCGTATCAATTATGCCGCTAGTTGTGTTTTTTCCTCAAGTTGCCGCGGAGCAGCTGAGGCAGCAGTGAGTTGTGTGGATCCATCTGGAGGAGAATAGATTACCGGGGGACAATTGGCAGGAATGTCATTATCACCTGGCAAAAACCTGGGATAGCAAAAGCCTTGCCAAAAACAAGCCGCACCAATGTTTGATTTTGCCAGGGCTTAAAATTAATGTCACATCAAGTCTTTTATTTTACACGCTCAGTTGGTCTGGGAGGCTATTCACAGAAAGATATTGGATTGGTAGTGGCTTTCAAAAAAGAGTAATTCTTTCTCGTATCTAAACAAATTCAAATGAACACACTCTGTGTATGTACGAGCCTGCCACCTGTTACCCTATGCACCCGGAGCAGGCGGAACCCCTTCCCTAAACAGGCAAGGAACAAAGGGCTTAGCAAGTGTCAAGGGATCCCAGAGTCTCATTCTATGAGTCAACAAAAACATCTTTGGAGATCTTCTCTTTTTGCTCATCTGTTGTTGACTTAAAGCTAACACATGTAGGCAAACGGTTTCTTTTGAACATCGGAACTATTGTACAACCAACAGCCGTCTCAAAAGCCCTGTTCCAAGGTTAACTAGTCGTCTTTTGTCGCCGTGTTCCTTTCTGTACTGTTCCTTTGTCTTCTCCAGCGTTCCTGTATCACGCTCCTTACCTGTGACACCTGAGAACAAAGAGTCTTTCTTATGACACTCCATTGATGATTCATCTCACTTGTTTCATCTGCGACTCCTTTTATCTCCTCACTGCATCACCCGCGTCTGTTTGATCGCCGTCGACCCAGGATAGCGCTTAATAATGACAGAGATGTTTCCACGAAGGACATCATAAAGAACCATAAGATGGGGAATGGCTGTAGGAGGAACGCTGGGGTAGTCTGGTGGTTATGAGGTGGTGGCCTCCGCAGCCTATCTGAATATATGCTAAGTCGCCTTGTAAAAAATCATATTTTAAAAGGTTAATTGTAACAGAGCGAAAAAGCTCTGATTTGCTGAGAGGAAAGTTCACAGCGAGGTAGGGCGTTGAAAGGCAGTAACTGTCCTCCTTGAGGTGTTTCTAACCGGGAAAACACAACGGATGGGAAAGGAGTCAGGAAATAGTCTTCTAGCTCCAGGTCTATTGAAGACAAAGCAAAGCTTACAACATGTATACTATGCATTCAGTCAATTTCAACAGTAAATACAACTAACACCATTGAAATACGATGCTAGCTACTAAGCAACAGGTCACATGAGCCGGGCTGCTATCTACACAGCACACAGAAAGTTCCATAAACTACATCATCTGTACAAAATATACTTTGATATTGTAAGATATACTTAAGATGAAATAATATATTCACAGGCAATTCTTAACCAAGGCACAAAAACAATGGACTGCTTTAGATCTGGCGGGAGCATCTGAAATGAGGCTAGCTTGTTACTGCACTGTACTGAGCTAATACTGAATGTAACTTCCTGATGTCAAGAGATAACGCAAATACAAAACAAATGAAACAACGCATTAAAAGCAGAAGAATATTCTCCGCCTGGCATCTGTGGGGCGCCACTATTAACTAACCAAAAACGCTAAAGTTAACTCACTTCTGTGATGGGTCTGAGGAATGACTTGGTGTCCCAGAGACGACTTCAGCCCGGCCTTCTATTCTAGGCGTGCTATAGGTCACCAGCCCTGTGGGCCGCTCTGACTCGATTGCCTTTATCAGCGCCAGGATCCTTTCTGAAGGTGACGGCGTTTCATTCCGCCTCCGCCGACTCTGCAGGATTGGTCAGTACTCAGTAGCCTTCCAAAGAAATGAGGACTTGCAGGCAAGGCTCTGAACTAGTCTCCATTTGCTCCTAAAGAGGTTGTTGTCTGTGAAGGCTCCTGGAGGAGAGAATGAGAGAAGGCGTTAAATACAGAGCAGAATAGTAATGATGAGAAGAAATGCATCTCCCCTTCTCACTGGAGATGACGGAAAGAAAGAAAACGTCTTGTGTGAGTAAAGTCAATCACCTTATTGTACAAGGGACACCTTTTCCGTTCTTGGTGGTATAATAACATTCTAGGCTTGTCTTCTAAATTGTCAGTCATATTGGTTTATCGCTCAAAAATGTTATTTTTTATTTTAGTTTGCTTTTGAATACACACACACACACACACACACACAAACGAACAAAAGTGATACTCCAACATTCACCAATGTTTGTTTGGCAGACCAGTGTTTTGAATTGAAAATGTCTTACTTCTGTTTGGCAGATTTCAAAGGGCCATCAGGCCAATAGTAAAGGGTAAACAAGAAGATCCAGGAAGCAGATTAAATGATCAAGTATCATTCTTCCACATTGTACAATGGAAGAATTTAAACTCCACATTTTAAACTCCACCAAATGGCTTCCAGTTCTTCGCAAACAGACGCAGTCCTCCACAAAATCAGCACTCTAATGAAAGTATCCTTATCTCCATGTGTTATTGTTTGCCCTTGGTTAAAAATGGCATATAGTACAAAGGATGCCTTTGGGTAAAATATAGACAGTGATACGCCTACGCCTTAGGGCACGCGGGGGGAAAGGTAATTGCTGCTTGTACTTCACATACGTTTATAAAAACACGTATAAATAGGTTGTAGCGTGACGATTGATTAAAAAAGCCGGCAGCAGGTGCAGCTAGCTAGGAGCAAACAGCTGATGTACACGTCAAATATTCGGTTTTGTGTGTTGTCTGTTGATTGTATCACCTGTCATATTTAATCAAAATAGGCACGTAATCCATCATCCATCGCCGCTTCAGTTTGTAGCGCCCATCTGGGCCAACTCATCCTCGCTGCGAGCGTGGGAACGCCAACGAACCGCAGGGGAAACATCCCGCTCTTCCGAAGCCTCGTCAGAACCGAGGGTGTACGGCGAACTACAAAGTGACACTTTAGTCAAAGTACGGATATCTAAGAGGAAAGTGACTCTGGTGAATGTTAAGTTTATCCGTATGGAACTTGAGGTAATCATACGTTTACTGAATCAAACTTAATTTATCTGGGTTAAAATAAAGTAAAGGTAAATAAAGTATTGAAGTTGAAAAATATGAGTCTAAACTCTGGTCCCAGGGGTTTGTCCTCAGCAGCCCCCCACCAGCGGGGGCCCGACCGGAGGCCTGCCCCCGTCCGTCCACGGAGGGGGGCTTTTTGACGTATCCATGTGTTTGTATTACAAAGGCGATTTCATTGGACAGTGTACTTGCGTATATTTGCATAACGCGATCTGATTGGCCGACGGATCCGTCGCTGCCTGAAAAGTTGAACATTTCTCAACTTTTTGACGCATGCCACGGAGCCGACGGACGGACCCACAATGCATTTGGAGAGCGTCCCGTGCAAAGTCCATGAGATCCGTCGACGGACGCCTGCAGCGTGACTGCGCCCGGGACTCGGAGGGAGGATCGGGTCATGCTGCTGCGCTCCTGTAGCTTACGGCCGTCCAGTCTTCAGGCTAGATGGCCTCGTCCTGTTCTCAGGATGAATTCATTATCACCATAAGATGATTATTTTCTGATTTATTTTGTATCCAAAGTGATGAGTTCACATTTATTGGAGTGAAAGCAGAAGTGATTTACACTCCAGCTATTTTTAAGGTAGTGATGTAAAAGTGAAAGTCGAGAGATTTATAAAATCTCAGGTAAAGTACAGGTGCTCTAAAAAAATGTACGATACCAAAGTGTTTGTACCTTGCTGCTCTGCACATGTGATCAGAAACTGTATTCTGTAGTATAATGTTCCATTTAATACTCTGATACTAAGCTTCACTGCATTGCCAGGCAGCCGTGCTTCCTGTAACATCTATAAAGAAACTGCTCATCAAATAGATTGTGAAGCTCTTACAGACGCAGTCAGGTTTCAAATATACACGACCAATGAAACATTAATGACACAATCTGGCTCACATTTAGATTCTCCCTATTGCTCACCTTTAGTTCAGCCAAGATCTGTCTACTCTAGAAGGATGAATATAGAAGATGTGAATTGCTGTAGTATGTCACCGTGCCTTTGTCTCTATCTTTTCCCAATGTTGAACTGCTTGTTTTCAGTTAGCCATGAGGTGCTGAGGGGAAAGGATAAGAGAGCAACAGAATTAAAAAATATATCTTTGATCTTATAGCTTTAATATGTCCTCCACAACGATGCAATCTGTTAATACAGAGCATCCCAGAGGCCGTCACTCCGTCTGAACTCAAGGAGTAAGACTGGAGAACACAAGACTCCTCTCCCCCCTGGTGAATGGACCCATCACTGATCCATATCTGCCGAGGAGTTATCCCTTCGAGAGAAACACGTGCACACACAGGCAGGCAGGCACGCACGCATGCACGCGCACACACACGCACACACACACGCACGCACGCACGCGCTCACGCATGCACGCGCACACACATGCACACACACACACACACACACACACACACACACACACACACACACACACACACACACACACACACACACACACACACACACACACACAGAATCCAACATGGCAAACAGAAGAATAGATGCCTGGCCACAGAAGAACACGTCCTTTTCAATAAAACAAGTTAAGGAAAACTTTTATCAGGGCCTTTGGTCTGACACAAAGATACTTGAGGTCCCGTTCTGAGGGACTGAAGGGCACCGTTCTGCATTCAGGAAAGATCATAAAGGATATTTCAATTTAATATATTTCCGTGCACCGAAGATAGTGTCTTGGATCCAAAAATACATCATGTTATTCAATGTTCCTCTTGCCAACGCTGCTAGACAATGTGCACGAGGAAGGAACTGTCAACATGAAAACCTTCTAGAGCTAATTGTTTTCAATTATTTTTATTTTTTTTAAATAAATCTCCACTAAGGCCTTGGGGTGGGAGGGGGAACTCTTCTTTAATGTTTGTTTTTGTTTTTGTAAACTGAAAATCGCTAAATAAAGTGTTTGATTTATAGATTACTTATTATTTCATGCCTAGTTTGAATGCAGTTGTTAATTGATAAACACTTTGGATTTAAAGTTATAGATTTACAGTATTGGCTAATCTTGGACACTTAAAGGATGACTTCAGGTCTTGGACTGGACCTTATTTTCCCATCATGTCCGGTCTTATTTGTCTCAAAAAACTAAAACTAAAAAACTATAAATTGGTCTCGTATTGAGCTTGAGCACTTCAAAGCCATGAAGTGCTCTCACGAAACAAGCTGCAGCGTAACCCTATTGGGCGATAGCGCCCGTCAACGCAGTGCTCTGAAAGAGCTTGTTCATGATAGGCTCAGGATGTTATTATCAGTGTCAGACGACACAGAGGAAGGATCTCTAGGGAGAACTACGACTTCTCCCAGACCTTTCGCTTGACCCTGTTTGTTGTTTTAACCTTAGTCTCGCTCAAGGACAACAGATCCTTTAAGCAGCTGTGTTCCATTTTAAACCCGAATAACACACAAACTAACCCCACGCTGGGTTCACTTTGTAGAGCCTGTGTAGAGCCAGAGCCGTTGAGCCAAAGGGTGATTATCCACTCCCTGTTGTTAAAACACAAGTACCATAAGATATACATAAGTACCGCTAAACAGCAATAGTGTTTATCGACTTCCGCCGAAAACCATGCAACGGCCCGACTGCACCGTAAAACACAAAGTCGCCAGGCGCCCAACCGAAAAACAAACACAATATTGTTCCGGAAGGCTGCTTCAGAATCCATTAAGCCGATGTCCGAAGGCAGATTGGATTTCAATTTGTTACCAAGAACTAATAAAGGTGTCAGTGGCATTGTTTGAGACGTGGCCTAGCTCCATTAATGACAGTCGGTCCAGATTTAGCCTCAGCACTCTGTGTAATTAACCAGCAGAATGACTTTAAGATGCCTCTGATCCTCTCACACTCAACACCAGGGCTCTTCCCCTTTCCTTCTCTTTTTCCAAAGTCTATGTGTGCGGTGAAGGAAGGCATGTTTCCTCCCTCCCCAGAAGCAGCAGCAGCAGCAGTAGTTGAGGTATCTATGGTGCACAAGGGATGTTACACATGGGCACTCATTATCCTCCTTTAAAATGCATGCGTCTTGTTTATGATTCTGACTGTGATTATCCCTTACTTAAAGGGCTCGCAGTGTAGAATGTATTAGCGTGTTGTAGAAGCCTGAGCAGAGACCATGATTAACAGGCTGAGCGGGCTGCAAAGAGCTGGTGCTCACCAATGACAGAACCATAGAATCCTCCTTAGGTACAGAACATGAATAATCCTTAGAACCTTCCTTAAACCCCTTCATAGAAGCATTCTCAGAAACCTCAAGAGACCCCTTCAAAGTATCCTCCTCAGAAGCCTCCTTAGAACCCTCAATAGAAGCCTTCTCAGAACCTTCCTTAGAACCCTCAATAGAAGCCTTCTCAGAACCTTCCTTAGAACCCTCCTTTAAACCTTCTTAGCACCCCTTCCAATCCTTATTTTCTAAGAACTCTATAAGGATTCTAAGAACCAACATTACAACCATCCTGAAACCTCTTCTTAGAATCATTGTCCTCCCTTGAACCATCGTCTTATATCCATCCTCAGGACATCCACATCTTTAAAACATTGTCTATATTCATAGACTGGCAGTGGGCCTGATACATACACTCGATACCTTAATGCCTTCTTTGACCAGTCCTTCCAATGGTCAAAGAAGACGTGAATTGTGAAGATCCTTGATCATGCCCATATTTGCAATGAAGTTGGTAATATCTTATTCATGTGCGCAATTCTACGGCCAAACTAAATGTTTGATAATGAAACGGGGCGGTCCCCTCAGGTGAAATGGATGAACCTTGTTCTCCTGTCATTTCCTTTGCAAAGTATTAATTCCTTTCTTTCTTTATCTATCTTTCAATATAATTTTTTGGGGATTATATTTTAATATTACATTAAGTATTTAAAATATGAATGAAATGCACGGCGTGCCAACAATCTGTGGAGCTTTGTGGGCGTGCGGTGTCTGAGACCCTGTCCGTGACCGCCACCACCACAGGGTGGCGCTGTCCCGGCCACCCCCCCCCCACCCCCCCGTCTCCCCCCCTGATTCCCCGCTGTCCCACTTTCATGCATGGCCTTAATCCCCGGCCTGGGACAGATTAATCTGGATGGTGCTGACATTATCTCTGCTGTTGGACGCTGTGACGCCGTACACGGGAACCGCAGCTCCCCGCCTGCACCCCGCCTGCACCCGCCTGCACCCCGCCTGCACCCCGTGGTCGCCCCGCCCCCGCGCCAGAGCCAGGGGTCCAGACGTACCGGGGGGGCCGGGGGGCCGGGGGGCCGGGGCCCCGTGCGGCTCCAGAGGAGCCCTGGGGGACACTGGAGACCAGACCACGGCCCCTCAGAGGGCTGCTGGGATCCCGTCTGCCCAGCGTGGGGATGTCTCAAGCACTCACGTCTCCACGGGACGCTCTCAGGCGCTTCTGTCCAATGATCTTAAACGATGAGCTTTGACAGAGTGAACGTGTCTCCGTCCGGGTGCCTCTACCTCTTAAAACAGCCAGGCAGTCGACAGGTCTTTAGTTATTATGACTATGACTTTCTATTTTCTATTCATTATTAATATTGCTACGATGATATGATTATATTTATTCTTATTCTTCTTATGATTATTATTAAACATGATTTGTTCATGAGCTTTAAACTACAGTATGCAGGAGAGCATGAACACCAGAGAGGTTTGAGTCATCAAGCCTTTGGCACGCACCTCTCCCTCTCTCTCTCTCTCTCTCTCTCTCTCTCTCTCCTCTCTCTCTCTCTCTCTCTCTCTCTCTCTCTCTCTCTCTCTCTCTCTCTCTCTCTCTCTCTCTCTCTCTCTCTCTCTCTCACTCCCTCTCTCTCTCTTGCTCTCTCTCTCTCTCTCTCTCCTCTCTCTCTCTCTCTCTCTCTCTCTCTCTCTCTCTCTCTCTCTCCTCCCTCTCTCTCTCTCTCTCTCTCTCTCTCTCTCTCTCTCTCTCTCTCTCTCTCTCTCTCTCCCTCTCTCTCTCTGCTCTCTCTCTCTCTGCCCTCTCCCTCTCCTCTCTCTCCTCCCTCTCTCTCTCTGCCCCTCTCCCTCTCTCTCTCTCTCTCACTCTCTCTCTCTCTGCCCCTCTCCCTCTCTCTCTCTACGCTCTGACACGGCCATCTCTCATACAAAGCATACAAATGTGTCATGCAGCCCTAATGGATGGAGGTTCAACTACGCCCAGCGTGGATTTATGGCTGCTTCCCTCTCCAACCTAACTACCTTGACCCGCTGGGAGGCGGGAACGGCGCCATCCACAGGAAACACTTGTCAGACAAGCTGATTAAAGGCGTTTGGGTGGTAAATATTTACCGCCCCCTGCTTGACTTCCGGTGACCGTTCCCTGATGGAAACACGGATCCTGGAGAAGGGCGGGGGGGCTCTCCCCCTCCTCCCCCCCCCCCCCGCTCCTCCCCCCCCCCCCCTCTGTCGCTGGCGTTCCATTAATTATCTTTATAATTTAAAAGCCAGGAGCTGTTTGATGTAGCGTGACAGATTGTTAGAATAATGATGGAGTGCAGTGGACTGCAGTGTGGTGGCAGCGCGTTGCCAGAGCGGGAGATTCTTCTTATTGTCACAGAAACCTGCAAACAGGCGTCAGGAACCTTAAATAATACACAAATGACCGCCGTGCCGGGCAGTTCCGCGTATACATTCCGTCTGTTGTGTGCAAATGAAATATGCCGTGATGGCTTTTAAAAATGAAACAACGCAAAGGAGTGCGAGGCGAACTACTTTGAGGAGACGTGAAGGGAAATGAGAACAATATCGCAAAACATTTACAAATTAGTTTCTCCTTAAAAGAAAGTGAGGTGCAGATTGGATGTGTTGTGTTTAATGGATGTTGACAACGCTAGAGTGGCCCAGGGAGCAGAGGACTCTGCTTCTCTCCCTGGCTCCTCCACACAGCCGGGGGGGGGGCTGATATGATTGGCTATGGAGGGGTGATGGAGAGGTGGTGACAGTGACGAGAAGATTGGCCAATGGATGAACGGATTAACTGATGGATGAATGGATAGGTGCATGATGGACGGATGGGAAAAGGGAAAGCCTGGGTGAATGGATGAATAGGTAGAGGGGTAGATGGAGGGTAAATGGATGGATGACTGGAAGGATAATGGACAGATGGATGAATGAATAAACGGTGTTGATAGTTGGATAGGTGGAGCGAGTTAGAAGAAGCTGAATATAAGCTCGGAGGGATGAGGGAGACATGGAAGAAGGAATTGATAAGCAACGGGATACATCGCCCCACAGAGAGGAACAAACACACACCGCCAGCAGAGCGGACGGGCACCCATTCCACAGCCTGTTAGTATGTGGGAGTTTCAGCTGGGCCGGAACCAGCTATGAACATCAGATACTCCAGATAATTTAGTATAGAACCCAAAAAACCAATATAATCAGAGAGTGATTTTTACACGCCACCTCTTGACCTTGCGACCCGCATGATTCTTAAAGCGCCGTTATGGTGGAGTGGGTTTGTGGTTGGAGGCCCTCTCTGACGATACGGAAACATTCTGCCGCATCTCAGCGGACCAGGGCTGCTTCCAGTGGCCACGCTGATGCACTTCACATTATGAGAGAGAGGGAGAGAGAGAGCGAGAGAGCGCTCTTTATTGAATCTCAATTATTCATGCACATGAGGCGTCTGTGCCCTCAGCGTAGTGTGGGGCTTATGCTACACATGCGTTCTGTTGCATCAACACACGGGTCTCTCTCTATCGGTGTAGTGGACCCTTCCTAAACAGTGAGGCCGCTGTCATCATATCCAAGACCCAGAGGAATCTGAAGAACCATGTTTGTTTGGGCGTGGGGATACAATGCATGTGAGTGATTTTTTCAGTTCCATTGTAAATGTTTGCCTGGTGTGTGTGGCCACACTCAGATATGGGTGGTGTGCCAACGATCCACGTTCAGCTCCAGAGGAGAAGGCCAAGACCATGTCCGTTGCCTTGTGTGTCTTTGTGTGTGTGTGGGGTGTGGGTGTGAGTTTGTGCGTGTGTCTTTGTGTGTGCGTGTGTCCTTGTGTGTGTGTGTGTGTGTGTGCGTGTGCGTGTGTGTGTGTGTGTGTGTGTGCGGTATGACTCAATGGGTTCACGCTGTCCTCAAACCAATGACAAAGGAAGCGGCTGTAATTGTGGGCGGGGTCAGAGAACAGCCCCCCCCCAGCGCAGGAGGGGGGGGGCTCCGGCTGGGGGGGGCACCACCACCACCCAGGAAGGGGGGGGGGGCTCTTGCTGAAGGACCTGACCGAGCGGCTCGTGGTTTTATTCATATCCAGTTGACCTTAGAGGGGATAGAGACCATGGACTGATATCATCCTAATCGATCGATATCGCGATTGACTAATGTGTCCGGAATCACCGTGATGTGGGAGCCGGCGTTATCAATAATTTGGGGGAATGTCGGCGTTGAGTAATTAGGTTAATCATTTCATTAATGCACTGTTAATTAATGCCCAAGATGTTCCCCCTCTGCTGTGATGAATCCCCCGAGTGGAGTGGCATTAACAGCGCTATTTATTTCACCGTTCACTGCCTTCCACTCAGAACTGTCTTGGTAAGGAACACTACTGTCGTTGTTACTCCAAATTAAAGATCCAGCGTGTAATGGTTTATTTCATAGCATAACGGGATGTTTAACTAATGTGCAACGTTTACATTTCAAAAATAGCCTTAATGGAAAGTCATAAAATAGTCATTTGTATCTATAATTCATCGTCTCACACGTTTGCTTACAATAAAACCCTCGACTAACTCCTCAGAGCTGAAATATAAAATGGAATATTGCGTAAGCCATGCTGCATCCTTTCACTCCTATTAGACTTCGTTTCCGCTCGTCAGAGGCTTTAACGGCAGGGCCCGCCGCCCGACGACAGCGGCATTAGGGGCTTAGCTAATGGCTGTGATAGATGTGTGCTCTGACTGGTACCACTAGTGACAGTTGGAAGCAGACACCTGTTAGTGTCCGCCGCTCCACACGCCATGTAAACACTCTGGCTGATATCAGGATACACTCGCTGTCAGTCAGGGCGGCCCACGTCCGATGTGTTGGGCTCCGCTCTCTGGGCCCAGCGGTCCGTTACTCGCCCGTCCCGCTGTGAGGCGGTTCACAGGACCAGCGGCTCACGGAGTGGATGGATGCCCCAGTTATTGATTTATATTGATTACTATTTGTATTGATCTAAATTATCTAAAAATATGTTGTTATATTATTTTATTATTATCGACGTTTAGGGCATGTCAAAATTGGATGTTGAATATATTGCTGAAAAGTGAACCTTTTGATGCTATTTAAATAATAGTTATTATTTAAATAATTGTTATTATTATTCACGCCTGAATGAACTGCTCTTTTAAAGTTCCCCCAAACGACTCGTGTTCACGGGGGGTCCAGCAGGCCGGGGGGCTTTGGCCAGCAACCCCCCCCCCGCCCCCCCCCCCCCCACACGACCACCCAATGACCTGGCATCACTGCAGAGGGGTCAGCCATCAGTGAGTGTGTGGGCCCTATCTTGCATCCGGCGCAAGTGACTTAGTCACTGGCGCATGTGTCGTTGCTAGTTTACAACTGCTCTTTTGCCACCTGCGCCACTCGCCGGTAAATTAGGGAATGATCTTGCGCCCCAAGGGGCGGTTCGGCGGAAGGAGGAGGCGTGTTCTGGCGCAAACGGTATTGCCGTCTCTGAATACCATTGCGCTACTGACCAGGAAATACCTGGTTTAAAGTCAGTGGCGCGTTGTTCAGACGCTATTTTAAGGGCGCATGCCTACATGCGCATGCGATGCATACGGATTGCTTGTGCACCTCGCGCATACACTTTGCTTCTCCCATCTACCTAGCCGCACATTCTTGGTAAATTATTTGGGAAAGAACAGCTGATGCAGCGGTAATAAGTTGTACTTTTAAATCAATGCATCTGCAAACACCGTACAGCAAACACATATCTTTCTTGACAGAGACATCGTGTAGGCCTACATGCCCCATAACTTTTAGGACTGATGAGTATTTGATCGTGAAAAACATTGTTTTACC
>NC_082394.1:967445-1077445 GCF_031168955.1 Gadus macrocephalus
GAGAGAGAGAGAGAGAGAGAGAGAGGGGGAGAGAAAGAGAGAGAGAGAGAGAGAGAGAGAGAGAGAGAGAGAATAGTAGGGTAAATAGTAAAAGTAGAGTAAATAGTCAAGGTCAAGTCTCCATCTGACCTGGTAAACAGCCATTCGTGCCGAACACGGCTTGGGTGTCGAGGAGTTAATGAAAAACAACCTATACCCCCTCCCTCCCCCCACCCCCTCCCTCCCCCACCCCCCCACCCCCCTACATTCATCACTACACAGCTCACTGTAGAAAATTATTAATAGATATTTTGATATGGACGCTTCCCCCACCACAGCGAGTGGTGTGTTCTGAGACTGCTATCGAACGTTGCCGTGCACATGACCATACCATACTAGACCATACCATACTATACGATGTCATAAGACGCCCAACTAGACCATGACTAAACCAAACTACACCACGCCATACTATAATAGTATGCTCTGCTCTGGGCTCTACCAGCCTGTACTAAACCATGTGCAACAGCCTTCAGGACTATATTCGGACCTGGTGGATTCTCTAAGTATTCTCGTATATCACCTAGAGCATCTTAACCCTAAACATTATTATTTATCAATATATATATTCCATTAGAACTGAAACATGCACACATCAACCTAATAAAGTGTCTTACCATCTAAGTATTGCATATTAAACCTTTGTATTGCCTATTGCTTTGCTATACAGGAGTGTTTTCGGGGGGCTGTGTTTGTTGGATCGTCCTTTGTCCATGATGGTGTGATCTTGTTAGTTTGTTAGTTTTAATAAACAGCCTTACAGCTGAGGTCATTCTCCCTGCGCCCGACTGTTTTAAACGGTTACACGTCCACAGACGAGTGCTCCCCTGCTCCCTTGAGAGCACGTACCAAGGAGTATAAAATAAAAATAGATGTTGGACTTTATTAAATCATCTGTTTTACTCAAGAACAAACCAAGGATTATTTTAGGAGGGTGGACTAAAAGGGTAGTTCTTACTGCGATTGCATGATCGATAGAATCCCGTCTTCGGCTACGTTCCTTCGCCAAATTAATGGGCCTTTTAGTGAGTGATTGAAGAGAAGCATATTGGGGGAAAATGACAAGTGGAGATATATGGATTATCTCCGCACAAAGTTATAGATTACGGCAGGGCTAAAGTGCATTAAACTTCAGGAAATGAACGGCTCCCAGCTGCATGAGCTCTATGAAACATGGATCCACCTTTATCGGGGCGTATTGGGGACGTTTACGACGTGGCTCTTGTGAACTTCCTGCCGCAGATGTTTTGGGATGCTCGACGCGGAAAATAAAAGCCCCCCGGTCGTAGAGGGCACCCCGTTCCGCGGCGCCCTCTCTGTAGTTCACGTTAAGTAACACTCACATCAAATTAGGCTTGTACATCAGTGATGCCTTCAAGAAAAGAGGATTCAGAAACAAAAATGAGGCTCATTATAACATCGATCAGTTTAAGATGGGGCGCAGGCCTGAATCAGTCGGAGGAGTGAAGGCTTATTTCTGAGCAACCCTCTTACTCAATTGAATCCCAGTAATGGCACATTGAACAGTATTGAAAGGCTCTAAGTGTGCTATGAAATGCCTTAATGTTGAGTTGGATCAGCCAATTAGCCATTGTATCTCGCAGCATGCGTTCAGTGCATTCAGAATAGAGTGTGGCAGATAACAGTATACGTTTGATTGCTGGAACCTACATCACTATTCCACATTAAAGCACATGGAACATTACACACCCTTCACTCCGTGCCAAAGGAAACCAGTGGGGAGGGCAGACCGATTATTCTGAAGGGAAAAGTAAAAGCTCAAATAAAAGCGTGGCAAAAATGTATTTCCTCATTTCCTCTCATCCATTATTGGAGACATAAATCCGGTGAAAATAGAGCTGTGCTTTTATGTTACTTTGTTTTTATTATTTAATGTATTTTATACCCTATTTGTTTATATATACATACATATATATATATATATATATATATATATATATATATATATATATATATATATATGTATATATGTATATATGTATAATATTGAAATATTGAACAGCTACATCAGTGTGAGACTGTGGTGTGTGCGTGGTTGATGGCTGGTTCAGCAGCCTCACCTGGCCTGAGTCTGATTGGACCCTGGGGCTGGGGGGGCGGCACCCTGTGGTGCATTGGCCAATCAAAGCACACATGTTAGAGCAACCCTCATCACACACATCCACACACACTCAGGAAAGCTCTGACATGCTAGTACTACTAGCATTGTAAATAAACCCAACACTACTAGTACTGTTTATTGTTATATTACGAGTATAATTGTATTATATGTTTACAAAGGACATAACCTTTGCCACGTTATTTATCAGTCACTCCTAGTGAGGTGAATAGCTGAAAATATGGTGGTGGTAGTGTTAGTCAGTGCTGCTAGTCAGTGCTGCTAGTCAGTGCTGCTAGTCAGTGTTTATAGTCAGTGCTGTTAGTCAGTGCTGTTAGTCAGTGTTTATAGTCAGTGCTGCTAGTCAGTGCTGCTAGTCAGTGCTGTTAGTCAGTGTTTATAGTCAGTGCTGTTAGTCAGTGCTGTTAGTCAGTGTTTATAGTCAGTGCTGTTAGTCAGTGTTTATAGTCAGTGCTGTTAGTCAGTTTTTTATTGCTTATCACCTCTGCATCAGAGCATTACCTCTTAGACAGCGACACAGATCGTTGGGGACTGTTTGTCATTCTGTTATCCATCAAATCCTTTTGAGAACAAAAACAATTCACAGGGGTTAGATCCTTACAAAATTGTCCCCCGAGTGTCATGGAAATTCAACAACAAGTGCTATCAAATTCAATCGCTCAGAAAAGGAAAAAGCACAAACCCATGTTGGGCTCCTGATTGTTGTGTGCTGGCCCGGCGGTCCAAGCCCGCGCTCCGTGGAAGCGAGGTTGACACTGATTATAGGTGTGGGGACTGTGAGGCTATCTGCATCTCAATCCCAGTCACATGGTTCTCAATGTGACTCCATGTGGTGGCAGATGACGCTGGTTGGAGCCAAGGTGCCTTCTTTTATTTGTCATTGTTATTTTTTTTCTAATAACTGCCATGGATGGCTGCCCGTTTGATAGTGGTTGGAATTATTATCCACAAAATTGGAGTCAATCAGGTATTTAGAAAAAAATAAGTATTTAAATTCATCTCTGGGTCCTTTTTTAATTTGTTTTCCTGCTTTTGCAAAATACTTGCACATATTATATTTAATTGTCATCCCTATAATCATGTGTATTGTATACATTTATGGGGTGCTTTAAAATGTCTCATTGTTACGTTTGAATTCTACGTTCATCAGGGAAATAGATTTAGATAGTTTTGTATTAATATAGGTAATCAGACTATATCATTTGAAATTAGAATGACAGCATGTTATATCAGACTTTTTCATGCTATCTTTATTCCCTTTAGTAAAGTTTAGAACCTTTAATGGTTCCTCTTCTGTTGCTTTTAAATAATAAATCTACCTTTGCCCTTTTTGATTCTCCAAGCTCAGACCCAGATTAATATACAGGTGATGGGGATGGTATTTTAAGTGTGTATATTTTAATTAATATATCATTTGTTAACTTCTGAAGACTGTAGACTAAAGACTTCATCAGTTTTCTTTGACTGATAAAGATGTCCAAAGCTTTCTGTCTATTTATGTCTGTTTGTCATGTTCTTCCTGTTACCCATGACAACAGTGAAGATCCACTTAGAGCTTGCAGGGTTTTGCTTCCAAAATAATTTCCCTCATTTTGGGTAAACCATGTCTGGCCATACTGCAGACAGGCTCAAGGAGCCAACCAGGCTCAATGCTTGCGATCGGACCAGAGGAAGGTAATGCAAGGCAATAAGACAGAAGAAACCTTCCCTCTAGCCTAGAGAGACCCTCCTGTTAATCACAATTGCTTTTTCACTATGAACTTCCTTCTGGTCTTGGCTGGGCACCAATTGATTTCCAAATATGGCCACAGCCTATCGTTGTTCAAAGAGCTCCGGTCAGGATGAGGCTCGTGCTTTCTACCCTGCTGTAGAATCCGGTCGGAAACAGAGCAGGACAACACATTAGAGTCTAAGAAAAGCATTTTCGTGCCGGGTTGTTTTAATTTTCGAACATTGTTATTCAGTCTCTTCCGGATGACACATTCACCCTGGGTGCCGCCATTCACTCTATCACTCACACTGGAGAGCAGGGCGTAGGACAGTGTTGAGTCCTATAATGTACCTAGCCCTTAGGTACGGTGAGCAGGGCGTAGGACAGTGTTGATTCCTATAATATACCTAGCCCTTAGGTACGGTGAGCCGGGCGTAGGACAGTGTTGATTCCTATAATATACCTAGCCCTTAGGTACGGTGAGCCGGGCGTAGGACAGTGTTGGTTCCTATAATGTACCTAGCCCTTAGGTACGGTGAGCCGGGCGTAGGACAGTGTTGGTTCCTATAATGTACCTAGCCCTTAGGTACGGTGAGCCGGGCGTAGGACAGTGTTGGTTCCTATAATGTACCTAGCCCTTAGGTACGGTGAGCCGGGCGTAGGACAGTGTTGGTTCCTATAATATACCTAGCCCTTAGGTACGGTGAGCCGGGCGTAGGACAGTGTTGGTTCCTATAATATACCTAGCCCTTAGGTACGGTGAGCAGGGCGTAGGACAGTGTTGGTTCCTATAATGTACCTAGCCCTTAGGTACGGTGAGCCGGGCGTAGAAGGACAGTGTTGTTTTGTGGACGTGACGTAATTAGCAAACTGTTTTATTGTTTCGTGCATTTTAAACGAGTGAGATGGAAGTTGAAAGGCGCAAATTAAATACATTCTGATAAAGTTGCACACAGTGAAACAACCTCATAACAGGAAACAAACGATGGTTGTTAAACGGACAGGAGGCAACACTTAAATTAAAGTGTTATGATCAGGCCAAACCAGTTAACCTAAGGCCTATGCCTATAAATTGAAACAGAAGGCAGCACATTTAAGTAAATAATAATATGCTTGTGCAACACTCATCCCTACCCCATATTTGTTCTTCAACTGGCCTTGCCCCAATTCCATCCTTTTGTAGTATTTTAGTTTTGTTTTCAGGCTAAATGACTGATTTGAGTAGGACCCTTTGTAGCCTATTGGGGCGACCGGCCGGGCATATCGGCCCACATCGACCCTGACAGCTCTCCCTGCTCGGGGGCTCCATGTGTCTGCCGGCTCCAGGCGGGCCCTGGAACACTCTGCTGAAGGTCCTGCAGCAGACGTGTCCGTCTGATCCCTCAAGTATCAGACAGTCCGAGGGCCTTTCTATTGTTGGCCCGCCATATCTCCACGCCTTGGTGTTGTTTGTCTTGTATTGCAGACATGTCGCTTGATGGAGGCACGGAGCCCGAAGGGGACGGGGGTACGGCCATGGGATTGGCCAGCCCAGCGCCATTTAAGGGAACGACCAAAGGGCCGATCCACCTGTTTTCACGGCCTTCAGACAACAAGATGTATTTTAAGGAGAAGCTAGTTGTGCCGTTGCCCCGCCGGGGAAAACCCCGGTCTGCCAGATGGCGTACCGGGCCCTGCTCGGGATTCGATATTTGCGTGTAATTGTAAAACAAAAGTCCCACTAAACACACAAACTATATTATAGTGGAAAATTAACATTAATATGAATATTTCTGCCAGTTGAGCCAGTTTGAGTGATGTATGCTTTTGTATTCAACGAATGTATAAACAGCATTGATTAAAACATGGAGACTCAACACAATATGCAGTGGCATCTGCCTCCACTGGGTCCTTTCAATACTTGGTAAATTAATTGTGATGCAGCTGCTAGATGTTCTTTGTGACTCCAATTCTTTTTATTGGGGTGTCTGTTGCTCCCTCTCTTTCTCTGTAACTGATGACATTTGTGGCCCCCGTTAAATGGAACCAATACCCATTCCGTACCACTCTTTTTGAGCATGGCACCTTGATGGTGGAACGAGCTTCCCAGGCCAATATAAACTGAAGAATGCCTTCCTATTTGGGTCGATCCTCTCTTGAATTGAAATCTTAAGCTTCCTTGCTCTGATTCCTATATGTTCTTACCAGATTGTCTCTAGTTCCTCCTACCTGCTTCTAAAGTCTCTCTTGTAGGTTGCCTTGGATAAGGACGTGTCTGTGTGTCATACTTTAGACCTCATTGGACCAAAACAGTACAAATTTTTTTGGTTTTGTGTTTGAATATTTCCTAAGGTTGTGAAAACCTTGCAGTGAGGATGGCAGCTCGACGCCAACATGAGAAATGTTTTTTTAATCAAATGTAATATTTATGTTTGTTATCCTATTGTATCATTTTACGAGAATGCTCTCCTTCAAAGAGGCTTGCATCAGATTCAAAGATACCATGAACCTAACCCTGGCCACATCATTTATTTTAACGGGTGCACTGCCATTATCTGAACAGTAGGAGTGTTTGATAATCAAATGCAAAGTGTAACCCGGTCCATACAATACACGGCCGTACCTCAAAGCCTCTGCGAGGTTTGCACGTGTTGCTGGCCCGGAGGTTTAATTTGTCGGCGACCACCTGCGCTAGGGCAGCAACATCGGAGGAAACAGATTGTGCATCACAAGCACGTCTGCGCCGGCGGTGCCAGCCCTGGTCAGCCTGCCGTCCTCTTGTCCGCTTCTCAGCAGTCTGCCCCTAATCGTAGGTGATGGCTTTGGCACAATACTGTGTGCATCAACCATGACACCTGAGACCCCATCCTCACAGGGCAATGATATCCATGCAGTTCTGCTTCCGACAGCCGTGGGTCGGTGTTACCGCTCTGAAGACGGGCGTCGAGAGCAGCGACAGACTACTCTTGCGTAGCCACATGCATGTAGATCTAGATTTTCACGGTGAGGTTGTGTGTTCGTATTTGTTGCGTACTCCTTCAGGTTTCGGACCTCATGGGTTTTTGAATTTCATCAGTGATTAATGAATGCAAATGAAAACCACTGTAAGGTATATCATTTGTGCATTCAAAAAACAATTTGAAATCCTTTTTGAAACACCTTTAAAAATGTTAATTGACGCCTGAGGCATCCTTCATGCTACATGCCTCACTGTTCAATTCTGATTCATTGGTCAAATAATTTTTTTTTGTTTGGCTGTTCACATGATTTAAATATGCTGCCAACATCAGATTCAACTGTCTGTGTGTGATTTAAAAAAATATGGTTGAGGCAAGGTGAAATACTCCACAAAGCGGTAGAATAGGACCAGGGGTGCGATGTACATCACCAATTGATGTTTTATACTGATGTCACAATTTTTTTTAGTCTGTGTAACAAATATATATATATATATATATATATAACTCATCCATAGGCACTTAAGAGAGAGTTCTTTACTCCTGCCGTTCAAACTTGGAGATCAAATGGAGAGAAGAAAATAGGCCTATTTGTATAGTTTTTTTTATTGTCTAGAACCGTGATGTAAATGTTACCCGGGTGATGGTTCCCTCTTAAAGATTAAAGCAACATAGGCCTACGGTATTTATTTTAATTGCAGTGCTGAACCACTTTTCCTTACACATCATCATCCCTGACATTCTGTCACAATCCTTATATGGATCCTACCCACGTGTAGCCTGGTCCGACCAGACTCTCATACTTCATTTCATTTGCACAGAGAGTCTGGACCCACTCAATTGACTAACGTTAACTCACTTGAAGGTGGGTGTCTGTTGAAGTTTAAAACTATTGGATCTGCCCAGTGCCACTGTGGATCTGGCATAACCAATCGCTATCGTTTGGCCGGGAATCACGTTGCGTGCAGGCTGTAAATAAACCCAACACCGTAGTGAAGATGTCCGTCAACGACAGCTGACTTTAACGTCATTGTTCTCAGCCACTCCCTCTGTTCGCTGTTTGGACGCACAAAATTTGGACAGAGAAAACCCAGGAATATACAGCAAACCGAGACGTAGTACTGAAGGGAAACTAAAAATTTAGCGGAAGTTCTTAGGCGGGCGGAGCCAGGCTAACCCACATGAATGTTTGTCCTTAAATTCTGTTGGATGCAAACATGATGGGTTAAGCTACAACACTGTTTCTCCTCAGGTACATGTACAGCCTTTTATCAAGTTGTTTAAGTCCCGGCATATGATAATTCGTTTTGTGAAAATAAATAGTATGGACACTCAACAGTGTTTCATAATGTACCACGTATAATGAAACAATAGCAGATTATTTCAAGATTGCCAATGTTTCCTCAGGCAGGTGGTTTTGTTTTTTCCAACTGAGGCAGGGGAGAAATGTACTTTTGTTAGCTCGGGATCACCCTGCAGTATAACAAAGATTGTGAAGAAAAATGTTAGTAACAAATGTTGAGGTAGGAAATTTAGGACAGCTATGTCAACAAATGTAGAAGTGTATTTTGAAAAGGCTCAAGCCATATACGTTTATCATAGCAGGCTTCATTCTGCTACACGGATAGTAAGGAACAACTTATCTAATGATCTCAACGATGTTTCGACCACTGTTTTGTACCTCGGTAACACAGCGTCAGACAGTACAGTTTTAGAGAAATTGACACTAATCAATAAAATGCTTGCTGTAGCATAGCGTGTAGCACAGTGGAGTGCTAATATTCAGACAGGATACTGTAGTCGTTAGGATACTGTACGCTCTGCCGTATAAGCTCCTGAGTTCCAACAGGAAGTCGCAGATCAGGAAGGGTTTTCATCTACAGCTCCAATAACGTGTTATCTTAAAGAGCTTCTGTAAAGGGCATTTGAGGGAAACCAGGTTGGATAAAGAAAAGGCTGAATGTACAGACCAGGCTCTCTCCATTACCACTGAGCAGTGGGAGTGGAGGTCATGACCTTCTATTTTCCGACGGTCTTAGTAAATATTTCAGTTAACAAACCATATAAACAGTAATGCTAATAAAATAGATTAGATGTATCATTTATGAGACTTTGAAATAATGAGCCTGTGGCCGTGTATAGTGGAGACAGTTACTGTAAAATAAAGCACTCAAATGAGGCTACAATTACAATATCAAGATGATTGACTGAATGTCTTCCCCTAACACTATTCTGTATCCATCAGTCTAATAATGGCTGATTGCTAACTAACATCAAACTGTGCTCATAGGAATGGCTTCTTAAGACACCTCAATTAGTACGTAACCATCGAAATCACCAATTGGGTGACACCTTTGGTCACAGGACAGAGGCTGTTTGGAGACCGCTTTTAAAACAAAACAAAATGGTTTTGAGGATTCTACTGAAAAGCAATAATAATATTTACAAGAAGTGGCTTTTTTTCTGCTAAGATGTAAGCCAACCTGAATGTTTTTAGGGGCTCAAATTAGGCTTAAATGCAAAGCAGTTGGCTTGTTAAAATGTTTACAATGTAGGGTCACAGTGTGCATCACTTTGACTTCTAACATAACTGGTTTTACATGCAAGCTCATTCTGTCGCAGGCCCATGGATCAGCTCACCGACTAATGAAGATGTGCTGAATGTATAATTTCCAGTCATGAATATGTCATGACTGAGTTTTTTCATGGGTTTGGGAGCCTCCCAGGAAGTACAGTGTTGTGCTAACTTGGTGTTGGTGTTCTGCAGGATAACGTAGGTCTGGGCCTCATTTGAATTTGGATGCGACTGAACGCATAATGTATTGTGGCTTTTAGGTACTGAAATGTGTATGCCTAAGATTAGGCCATTTGAAATTCAGCCTTTATAACGGCTCCCACACTGTGTTAAGTGAATCTATTTATCATTATAGACGTATAATTATTCATTGCATGAACCATGAAATATATATAAATCAATAGAGGGCAAGAAATGTGGCAGTTTCGTTCAAAAAGAGAAACTAATGGGCAGTATTATAAGATAGGGTTGTGGTGGGGTAATTCTTCTCGTTGTCTATCCTTTTCAAAAAACCAAAAAATAATAACAATGAATACAAACTCAGAGAGTCTATTTATTTAATTCAGCAGAAAAAAGCTGTCTGCCATTTATATTTGTCTGTGTCGGAAACTGTAGGAATCGTCAAACATTATTCGGGTGACAACTGAAAAGTCAGATTCAACTTGAAGGCGACTGAACCCCCAGAGTGTCAGCGTCAGCCTCTCCTCACACGGCGCCGGTTCTGGCCGGTTCCCACAGGGATAGCGGAGGCCCGCAGACAAGCGACTAAAAACAATTTGCTGTTTATTGATTTGCTCCCGTGTCACTAGGAGCCATGAAGTAAGAAATATTAGGCATATGTGAAATCCCAGAAGACCGAAGAATCCAATTGTCCGTGGGTTAGGTAGGTGCCATCTGGACAGGAACACGTTGGGCTCTGTTGCTTCGACAGATTGCTGTTGACACTGCCCTCTAGAGATGTGTAATTGTACGTAAGTACTGCAGACCGTTGTCTGGCTGGAGGTAGGCTCTCTCAGCCAGCGCGTTTGTTTACTGTGGGACCCAGAGACACAACATGTCGATCAGGGATTGATTTTTTCTGTCGATTGATTTTTGTCCGTGTTGAAGACAAGTCACAAAAGCGTCGGGACTTTATGATGTCTTGTATGCTATGGTTTTTTCTTCTCCACGCTTCTCATATATTGGTCTGCCGGTGGAAGTATCCTGGGATATTTTCAAATAGCGCCGACCACAGGCTCGCTTAGTCACAGTTCAGCCCAGTCAATAGATGCATTAACAGCCATGAAACACTGGGGTGGAGTTCAGGGCGAATGGGCGGCCGGAACACATCTCACTGGCTCCCTTCCACTGCATCCATATTTACACAACATGGATTGGTCATGCTGGAGTCGAGGTCTTTCTGAAATCGCCTCAAATCACATGGGAGAGAAGAGCCCCCCCCCCCCCAGGCCACAGTGCTCCCCCCAACAGACCTCTCATCGTTGGATTTGATCTCCACGGACTTCATTACAGAGAAGAGAGGTATTAAATGGAGATAAAAAAAAAAAGCTGTGGAATGGGAGCTCAGGTATTCACGATTCTAGATTCCAGATAGGTATTCCACTGCCCTTCATTGAGGTGGGGCTCATTGAATACATTACCCCCAGGCGAGGGCCCGTGGCACCAGCGCTCAGAGACATGCCTTCATCGAGGGTCTGACCATGAGGAGTATTTAGAGGAATTCATACCGTATACTGTATCTATGTAAACGTAAGCTAGTGGAACTGAATGCAATGGAGGCATCTCAGAGACTCATGTGAGCGCATAGTGGAGCTTTTTATGGGTTTATATATAGCAGACAGACAGACAGACAGACAGACAGACAGACAGACAGACAGACAGACAGACAGACAGACAGACAGACAGACAGACAGACAGACAGACAGACAGACAGACAGACAGACAGACAGACAGACAGACAGATAGACAGATTTGTAGGACTACATGGGGTCTGGTTTAAACCTTGGTAAAAGCTGGTAAAGATTATGACATTGCAAGATCTAGACCATTTTGTTTTCATCTATAATATGCTTCATCTTAATCCATCTTCTGAGTGTCTGCGTCTATCTGAAAGGCAACTGGGCCGCCACAAAAATCTCCAACCAGTCCTCATACCTTCTCCAACATGCCTATAGGTTGAAGGTTGGTGGCGCTGTGCAGCTAGCCTATATTCCTTTAAATGCTGAAGGAACATCATATTTTTATGGACTCAAATCAAATGGGACAGCTTGACAGTGAAAGCCTCCCGATGGCCGCCATAGGAGCCTATAAACCAGAGGACTGCCAACCAGGGCTCCTGCTGAGATACAGATCTGCAGCAATATGTTTCTACCCCCTTTTGGACCGCAGGCCGAGGGCAGAAGAAGTATCCGGACAACAACACGTTTGACAAAAACACAAACAGCCCCCCCAACAAAGAGGAAACAAAACCTAGCATCAATAAATCGGCTTAATGGACAGAATTAGAGAGGTTTCAATCCAGGGTGGGATTAGGGAGAACTGTGTGAAATAAAGAGCGAATGATCAGGAATAGCTAAGCGGGCGTCTGTCTGGAGGGAGGGTGAAAACGCGAGCCAGCTGGAGAGAGAGAGAGAGAGAGAGAGAGAGAGAGAGAGAGAGAGAGAGAGAGAGAGAGAGAGAGAGAGAGAGAGAGAGAGAGAGAGAGAGAGAGAGAGAGAGAGAGAGAGAGAGAGAGAGAGAGAGAGAGAGAGAGAGAGAGAGAGAGAGAGAGGTGAAAACGAAAGGGTGAGGAAGGGAGAAGGAATGAGAGGGAGAGAGTAAATGAGAAGGAGAGAGTAAACGAGAGGGAGATTCCGAGGGGGAGAGAGAGAGGTGAAAACGAGAGAGAGAGAGAGGGGGTGAAAACGAGGGGGAGAGGGAGGTACAAACGAGAGAGAGAGGGAGTGTGAGGGAGAGCGAGAGAGCGGAAGAGAGCGGAAGAGAGAGAGAGAGAGAGAGAGAGAGAGAGAGAGAGAGAGAGAGGGAGAGAGAGGGGAGAGACGAGAACACTCACTGACTGAGGAGCAGATTTTCATTCCATCCGCTTTCGACTCCTCGGCTTCCCGGCTGAACCGCACATCCACTGACCTGAACCGCAGATCAACTGGGCTGAACCGCACATCCAATGGTCTGAACCGCAGATCCTCTGGTCTGAACTGCAGATCTACTGGTCTGATACGGTTTTTAGAGAACTCCTCCGCGTCCGTTCAGGTCTCATGTTCATGTTCGACTACGTCGCTCTCCACGGTGTCATCTCGGCCAACTTCACCCGTTTTCCACTCGCTCTTGAACTGCACCATGAATAGTTGGAGAGCCTCTGTCGGTCGCATCCCTTTGGCATGGTGGGGATTACGCAGCCCCAGAGCGGAGAGCATGTGAACGCAGATGGAGTTTGGGATTTATTGCGAAATAAGGGAAAGATGACCGTCTTCTCTTTGTGCTTGCTCTTGTGCGCGGACCTGCTGGACCTAGCCGTGGGTAAGCCAGTCCTCGGATCATCTCTCCATCTCTCCATGCACTCATCGTTTCCGCGGCGGTCGGAACCCTTTCGAAACCTTCCATTGCGCGGTGTTGCGTATTCGATTTGGAAAGGGACCGGCGGGTTCCGTTCTGTGATGTAATGCAGGCGGTGATGTTGGTGGTTCAACGAATCAGTTGAAGGGCGGCGATGTCCTTCATCACCGTGCAACTTTTACGCCAAGACATACAAGTGGGGGAAGACAAATCCACGGTTATTAATAATTACGGGTCATGGATTCACGACGGTGGCATGTGGGCATGCAGTTTGAGGATGGGTAAAAAAGTGGCTTTTGCCATCGGCTCGTCTAAATAATCCGAATTTAATTCAGGCCTGTATAAATAGCGTTTACAAACGCACACGCATGGTACAGACAGGCAGGCTGTCCTCTCCAGACGTGATGAGTGTGGCCGTGGCTGCGGTACGACCAGCGGCAGACCTGCAACAGATCTCAAAGTTACTGCCTTGAAATATGTCACGGCATCTTCCTGTCGTGCACCCCCCCCCTCTCTGTGCTGCTGTGCTAAAAATGAGAATATCCAAACTGCAAATGTATTTTTTATAAGCGGTTGATGATGAGGTTATTCTCGGGGTAAAGGTTGGGTGCATTTGATGCTGTAGGATTACGCGTCGGATTCAGGGATCGATGGCTAAATTAAACTTAACGGCGTGTCAATGCTTATTGGCAAAGAGGTAACGACGTGACAATGATGGGATGGAAATTGCATCCACCTCTTGTCCATTACTGGTCGAGTCCCTGGCCATCCGCCGAGGCCTCGAGGCTGTGACCACTAAACACGCCCTGTTGTTCATCCGTTTGGGAGGACGTCCGCGCCCCCCGTCGTTGCCCCGATAGCTCATACTGAGCAATTATAAAAGTGCAAAAGGAGCAGTTAATTTGTTGGATGGTCTCCCTCAGAAATCATGGCAACAACTGGCCATCGGTCAGTATACTTATCCACGCCTCATGATGCTACGTCAGTGTTCGGAACACTTTACTGGAAGTTATTCTCGCATTAATTTATTCCAGTTGTCTCCCAGGAGAGGAGTTTGACAGGTTCAACCCAGGAGCGACAGAGAAATGTCCACACATATTATATTAAACTTCTGTTGAACATGGAATCGTTTTTAGGCTGTGTATCAGTTTGTCATTTTTGTCAGAGTAGGTTATTAGATCAGAATAATAGTCTACTAGTCTGAGTCCAAAAGTTTCCCTGTGTTATCCTGGCCCACGTTGAACAACAGCAGTCAATGGGTCTACTGTAAGAGCCACCGATAGACCATGTGGTCAATGTGATGAGCTGCTACCACCACCTCTGACCTGGTATTAAAGTGGGGTTGTTTTATCCCAGCTGTTGTCGGTTAAAGGCCATGTTGCAGGGTTTATTTTACAACGAATTTGTGCAATTTGCTTGTTGGTATTTAAGATTTAAACTGTTATTTATTTTATTTAATGTTGTTAGGTATCACAAAACGGAATGTAATACGAAAAAGTAGGTAGGCCCTACTATTTTAGCGGTTTGCTATTGATTCTCATTTCCCCCAGAATGCATTGCATGACGTCACGTTGGGGAGACACGGACCAAAGCCGCATTGAGGCCCTTGAGAGTAGAGACTAGTAAAAGAGTGTTCATTAGATTATACAGATACATAGATAAATACATAGATATTATATATAGTTAGTATATACTACACGTGAACCTCCTAAGATGGCGCAATTTGATTGGTTTCCTATCTCGGGATATTGGGCAATATCAAATGATTGACATCTCAAACTCGATATTGTTTTCATCGCAAAATGTCGGCTAATAACAACAAATAAACATTCTGTCTCGGGGGCTATTCCCCACTATTCACTTCGCCTTCGGCGAATAATTGTTGACTAATAGATAGATAAATAGCCCAGTCAAGTCTTTATTAATACCAAACTACATGTCGGGAATTCATTGAGGTGATTCGGCTCAGACAGTATAGCCTACACGACCACACAGAACAAGGGAGACAACTAATCTGACTGGACATGCACAAAATACATCACATTAAAACTAGACCCATGCGTTGATAGATAGATAGTAGACAGATAGAAAGATAATTAAATATGTTCTATTAGTTCCCTTGCGGAGCCAGCCAATCCTGTGCTCGTATGCAAATTAGCCATGTGCGCCTATCACAAGAAAGACGTAATGTTGAGAAGTCATACTAAAAACGGATAGCAAGCGAAAGCTAAACCAGACTGTATCAATCACGTACTTTGGGTCCATTCTAACTTATGGTAAGAGGCTAGTCTTTAAATCTTTGCAGCGACTGAATGTTGATGATAAAACGGATTGTTTTGCATAAGATGAGTGTGTGCGACTGTGCGTGTGTCCTTTTCGGCTTCGGCATGCTGCATGGTTATGAAGGCCTTGTGGTTAGTTGTGTTCTTAGCAGCAGCCTAGCCTTGGAGTTCGATAAGTTGGAGAGATTGTGTAGTACGGGCGTGCGAGAGTGAGCGAGAGAGCACACCCGCCGTGGTGATGTTTGGCTTGTTGTGGGCTGTCCGTCAGCATCCGCCGGGTTGGACGGTGTGCTTTGTGTATGTGTTTAATGTACATCTGTCTGGTCGTGTTTGCGGTAGATTGATGGTTAAATAATGTCACACCACCACGAACGGTTATACTTGCAGGCACTCATTTGCAAGTGCAATGATTGCTGTCCGATAGGCTAAGTTAGCCCATAGCTAGCATTATGCCTACTATTTCTAGATCTTCTGACTAAGTTTCCCGGTACTTACGACATAATCGCTGTTGACTTTCACTTGGTGCTATTCACTGACAGTAAAAATAAATAAAAGTGTCGTTATTGCATGCACTAGTGTTCATTGACTAGCTCCAGCGCTCGTTGCTGCGTTGTTAAATGATAGCAACTCTGCACTCATTCTCCTCTGACCATGCATTTAATTGGCTTTGACCGCCATTAGTTCTCGGCAATTCCTCATTCGCCCGCTCACGTCTGACAGGTTCGAAATGATACTGCTGTGGGCCGTCATACATGTTATTTGTGATTCTTGCCACCTCTTAGACGCCATAGTTCTAGTACTAGGCTGAGGCTACCTTCCTCAACGTGATGTCATCGCCGAATGGCGTTAGAAAACACCCGTTACTGCCAAAAACGACGAAAACTGGACTTTAACACTATTTTATACATTTTATAAATGATACACATATTTTGAGTGCTTTATGTACCCATTAATAAAAACTACCGGTTAACCTGCACGTAGGCCACTTCAAAATCAACGCCTAAAATGAAGTCAGAAGTGGGAGTGTCCACCCAGATTCATACATTTTAAGACACGCTCATTCCATTGACCGTCATGAGACCTTATTTTCGGCGAAATTGTTTACAATGGACAATTATTTTGACAGACCATCCCATTAGTATTTTGCAATAAATTACACACGTATGTCAATTTAAAAGATAATTTGGGTCGCGAACCGATTGAAGTATAAGACCATCAGGTAACACGCATTGGGGACCTTTATTGTGCGAGAGGAGATGTAAATGTTTCCCGACAAACTATTGTGAATATCGTGATTTCCAAAATGGTCATTTTAAAGGGATCACCAGTTGGTAGGCACAGAGGAGGCTTTACAGGCTGACCTGTCCATTATGCGTCTGGTACGACACTCCGTCTTGTTGTAGCCGAGCTAAATTTAATTTGATTTTGTTTTATTTTTTTTATCATTGTTCATACCTTTTTTATTGTGAACTCCACCAAATATTGGTTCCTAAGTAAGTTGGTTTCGTTGTTCCCTATGGCATGCCTTTTGTTTCCCTGGGGAGTGGTTTGGCGTTGCACCTGTGTGTCTAGCGTCAGTGAGCGCTGATGCACGGAGCTGGTGAGTTGCGTTTGTGTCTCTCTCCGTTAGATTTTTATGTTAACCCCTTGTTTGTTGCCCTTGAACGGTTGTGGTGGTTCACACTGCTTTGCGACGTGCTTTTAGGCACGCGGGAGTAACTCTCTGGTGCGTAGACAATTTCATTGAACTGTTGGAAGGGTGGACTTTTTAACTCGTAAACTAGCTTGAGCCGGTGGTAGCTTAGTTTTTTCCCGCCTTGATATTTCAAATGCAGTTGTGTGATCCCGGATTGTGTGTGACGCCCGTGTTGTTTTGTCTCCTTTTGAAAGGTATGCCTGTTATGTGTCTTTGTTTATGGTATAATATGTAAAATGAGTGTGAGGAAAATGACAATTCTCTATTATATTTTATTTCCTTTATTAGTGTATATATTTAATATACTGTCTTTTTATTTAATTAATTTATTTGAGATCATTTTATGCTTTGTTTACATTTTTATAATTTATTCCCTACATGTATTCATTGAAAGTCACAGGATATATTAAGCTAGCGTGAGTGAGCGCTGATGCACGGAGCTGAGTGGAGAGTGATATCCCGGATTGTGTGTGACGCCCGTGTTGTTTTGTCTCCTTTTGAAAGAATAAACCTCCAGTACTCGACTCCTGTGTGTGCCTCACTCAAAGATAAAAGACACAACGCAGAAAGACATTGGTTACATTGTGATGTCATCATCTATTTCACCCAAGACCGTGAGTCAATTTAAGTCATGAACTCCCAAATCCTAATTGAACCATTAATTCCACCCTCGTAATGATTCTGCCCTAGTTTCACGCATCTAATGCCATGGGCAGAATTAAATAGTATTGAGCTCTGAGTAAACAACAGTGAAGAAGGGGTTCAGGGTTTGGAGTGTGTTGGATTTGGCCCACACCAGACCAGCAGTCTATGGGGGCGTTGATCTGTGTTTAGTTAGCTTTGTTTCCCGATTGTTTGTATTTGCTTAGCCTTGTTGCAATTGTGACTCAAGTGAAGAAGGCGGATTTGTAGTAGACAGCTGTACCATGTATGTAATGTGTGACGATTCATTCATTTCTCTTTTTGCTTGCAAAATATTCGCAACCGGTAGGGGTTCAAGGTTTAATCAAGTGTTTCACAGAGTGGTCATGCTTTTATCCCCAAAGATATTAATGCCCAGTCCTGCACAAAATATGACTTAGTCAAGGGCTTGCAATTCAAAATGGATCCCTTTTATGAAACCAATAGCTTTTACTTAAATGCATCAGTGGTTTTACGCCACGTTTAACACTCAACTACTTTAGATGGTACTTAAGGTTTATACCTTAATGTCATCTTGTTTAGCTGTAGGCATCGCTATTCCTCCGTTGCTTTTGTTGGAAGCTAATGATTTTCTGACTTTACATTTCAAGGCAACGTGTGCGTTCTCTTTCCTTTGTGCAGTGTGATGTATAGTATATGATATGTAGTATAATATAGCTCCATCACTTGGTTATGTTCTGTTTAACTGGGGTTTGGGCATGTGATATGTACAACACATCCTTTTAGTGCATCTGATCTGGGATCATTCTACTCTTTCAACCTGGGTTCATGCCTGGCTGCAGTCCTCCATTAAGGATGTAGAAATGCAGCATCATAGTTCTGGATCCTGGGTATCTTGACTTCCAATCGGTGTGTTTAGGAAAAGGTGAAAGTGAGTACACACTGGTCACTCTTTCCACGGTGTTAGCAGTTAGCACCAGCGTGATCATCAGAGCTATGGAAGCACAGGACATTATTCTTGTTGGTGCTTCTGACAATCCTGCATTACCTCAGTGGTTAGAAATGAAGAGAGAACACAATTCCTTCTCCTGAACTTTGAGATCGGCCAAACCGCAGGATCATTGTGGTATGCTGACCTTTGAGGTTAGGACTGACTACGCTTTTACACGCAGCTTTCTGACAGAATGTTTGACGTTCCACTTGGACGGTTTCAGGTGGGGTATTCTCTCTGATGCCACTCCTCGAGATGCTTGGCATCAACCATCAAATTGATGTATATTTGGACAGTGGCTATATCAGGCTGAATGTAATAAGGTTTGTATTATTTCCTGTTTTTAACCAGAAGTAACCTTTTTATAAATGTCTTACCTGAGAGTCATATAACAAACTAGGCACATTTACTCACTGCTGACTGTACTTATCCCTTGTTTATCACTCAGATTTGTAATCATGGATCTTTACAAAAATATGAATGAAATCTCTCACTCTTTATCATCGTATAACTGTGACATGGTCTTTAACAAAAAAAGATTAGGATGTTTTTCTTAACATCTTAATTAATGGCCTTTATCCTTAATCAACTTTTTTGTCCCGGTGGAACACCCTGACAAACGTAATTAATTTCTTATTTCCCCTTAGATGCTCTTTTTAGATGCTGTCAGTGGAGCAGGAAAGAACTTGTATGTGTCTGCGTGTTCGCACATAATTGACAGAAAGATTTGAATCTGTAGGGTCTCTCTGTCTCTCTCTCTTTCTCTTTCTCTCTCTCGTATATATTACTATTCACCATTCTTATTGTTTTGCTGTGTTCATTTCCAAATGAACTGCACAATGCCAGAATCGGCGGGCAGCCGAGGGGAATAGGAGCCTGTGGCTGCGGCTGTTCCTTAGACGGTACCTGCAGGGGAACCGGCCCCCTTTAGCTCCTGGTTTTCATCAAGCCTCACTGCCTCTTCTTTAGCTTCCGTCGCTTTGTGCATTTCAGTATATTTCTTCTCCCCAGGCCTACCTATGACATCGCCGTGGAATCCACCCAAACACAGTATATAAGGAAACGGATCCATAAAGATGACCTCATGCTTTGGTCTCGGCTCTGAGGTGAACAAAGAAAGATCCTTCAAACATCAAGCACCCTCTGACGTACCTGTGCATGATGGGCGGATTGAACGTAGCCACAAATGATAGCAAGAAGGCAGGTCGTAGGCTGAACGAATGAATGCATTCATGTTTAAACCAAGGGATAGATGGATGGATGACTGGATGAATGCATTCATGTTTAAACCAAGGGATAGATGGATGGATGACTGGATGAATGCATTCATGTTTACCAAGGGATAGATGGATGGATGACTGGATGAATGCATTCATGCATGAGGCATAGATTAATCGATGGCTGGGTGAAATGAAAGAAAATTGAGCGATGAATAATTGGGAGGATGGATGAATAGAAGGATGGATGAATGGATATATTTATCTATAGATTGAAATGTGGTACATGAAGGCTCCTTCCAATTTCTTTGCAGAATAACGTGACACACATGAACGCTCAGGCTCCATCCTGAACCTGAAACTTCTAAAAATGTTTTGTTTACTTGCTTTGTACATTTTTACCGTGCAGTTTGTCGATTGAGTCAATCCTTTGGTCTTTGCGCCTGTTGAATCGAATCTCCACCCGACTCGGACGGGTTGACGCGGTGGGTCGGCGTGGCGCTGAACATATATTGCATCAGGCTAGCGGCGACTCAAATAAAGCCATGCTATATCTGCAGCCGCCCCTCAACACTGTCCCTTCCCGTGCTCTGAGTCACTGGAGGTGAGAATAGATATTGCTTTGGTTCCACAGCTATCTACACTCGCAATCACTGGGATTTATTTCTCGGGCCGGGCTCGGCAGTTACATAAAATGATTACACAGAAATCACAGACCTCCATTGTTTCATTTAATTTACATTCCGCCCTGGTATTGTTTTTGGAAATAATCTGATGTGTTCCTCTCTCGATCTCCCCTCGTAGGAATCCTCAAATGGGTTTCTGCAGGCAGGTTTAAAATGAAAGCAAAGATCAATGCATAGAGAATATACTCAGAGGTGTGATTTGTTGCACATCTCTATAGAATTCTGGATCCTTTGACCCCCCTTCCCCCCTCAGACCCACAGTTATAAACCATGTAGTGAACTTCGCGGTTTAATTTAAACCACATTATCCTGTGCCACTCAAAGGACACTATTTCGCTTGCAGCAGCCATATTTCTTATTGGCTCCTCTGCCATTCTTTGCATTTAATCTGCGATTCTTAACTAGGAAGTGTCCACAATGTGCAGCAGCGGCAGTCGCTAACAGAGTTATGGCGCGCAAGGGGCTGGTTTGCATTGATAATGGCCCTTTTCTTTTCTTACCCTCATTTCGAAAGATACAACTGCGGAAAAATAAGATCCTAATATCCCTTCCCTGGCACCCTGCAGTCATCGGATTGGAAAATGGTCAATTGTACTCCCATAAATCTCCCCTGACAGCAGGCCCTGAGGGCTTTGAACGTGCTCAGCTGCATCAGACCGGCCGTCGGTCCGGTGTCAGGCTCCCCGCTGACCCTGGCTAGCACCTACTGACCACCCTTGTGGCCAGATCGGGATGGCGCAGCATATGTCAAGTTAAAGGGCCCATGACATGCTATTTTATGTATTCTTTAATGTAGGTATTAGTGGGCAACTAACACAGTATTCAAAGACGTTCCCGAAATTCGGCCGTGGTGCAGAGTTACAGCCACTCTGAGCCAGTCGCACATTGAGCTTCCCCCAAATGCGCTGTTTTGGCGTCTGTAGCTATAATGCAAATGAGGAGGAGCGAGGCGGGTCAAGGAGGAGGGTGGGGGTGTGGCCCTGAGCAGCTTGCAGCCACGGTACCATGCGCTCTGTTTACAGTGGATGTATCGCAATGGCGAGGCGCACACAGCCTTTAGCCGTGTTCTGTAAATATTCTAGAACACACGGGAGTCCTGGAGCTCTATATCTAAATATTGTCATATAGCCTACATAGATATCTATATCATATCATATAATATATATTATCACGGCCAAAAGTTGTGTGAGCCGATATTATGAATCTCAAATGACCGCGTTGGGTTCTCAGACATTCCTGGTTCTTCCACGTCCACATCAATGTGAAGTAGACTGAACCGCGACAAGGAGGAGAAAGGGATTGTTGCCGGGCAGCGCTTAGGCACCTCCGCCTCCGGCGGTGGTCCCTCAGCGGGGCTCAAGCGGGGGACATTCGCCGCCAACAATCACTTTCTCCTCCATGTCGTGGTTCATGTTCTTGAGGGAGTCAAAGCCAAAGTTACTTCCCCCCAATTCATTGTCAACCTTGGCTGAGATAACCCCCACTACGAGTCTCGTTGTAGAAATACCAGAGACGAGAGTCCGACGTGTTATGCGCCATAACACCAAAAGCAGAACGGTTATCCAAATAACAAGTAAGTGTACAACACGTGCGTTACAGTCCTGGAGCTCTAAATACTATCATATAATACATAGATATCTATATCATATAATACATATTATCACGGCCAAAAGCTGTGTGCGCCTCCAGACGATATTATGAATCACAAACGACTGTCGGGTTCTGCGACGTTTCTGGTTCTTCCACTTTCACATCAATCTGAAGTAGACTGAACCGCACGCTGCCTGCTGCCGGCTGCCCGCTGCCCGCTGCCGGGCGATGGTGCCTCGCGGCAACCGGCAGCAAGTCGCAGTTCATGTACTTCAGCGAGTCAAAGCCAAAGTTCCTTTCCCCCAATTCCTTCTCAACCATGGCTCAGATAACCCCCACAACACTCTCGTTGTGGAAATACAAGAGACGTCAAAGAACCGACAAGAAACACTTGCGTTACAGTGTGTGTATTCACACGCACACATGTGGCGCTCGCACGGTCGTGTCTCATTGGCGGGCCAACGTCTCTGGGCGGGGCAGGCAGAGTAAGGGGAGGAGCTTAGATGCTTTATGACGACATAAATAAAGACATTCCAAATCAGCGCGCTTGAGCCTCCATTTTTTCAAAGGCGAGCAGAACAGCTAGTGCAAGTTTTAGCCACTGGGGGACCATTTATAAACCTCATAAAGTGAGATTTTCATGTCATGGGACCTTTAAAGTAAAACCTGGTGGTACATATTATACAACCATTAGTCATTACAAGCCGTTTTCAAAATCTGCGTCTTCTAACATCACAAGTGGGCGTGTCCACCTAGATGAGTGCTGGATAGATCAGTCTACCAGCCTACCCAGTGGAATGAAGCAAACGTTGCTCATCTATCCAGCACAGATCTAGGTGGACACGCCCACTAGTGATGTCAGAAGACGCAGATTTTCAAAACTGCTTGTAACGGCTAATCACACTCGCACCTGGTGGTATAACATGTCCAACCCGAGGAAGGACTCCCTAAGACACAGTGGGGAAAGTGTCTCCCAGTGGTAAGATTGGGGGATACACATAGCGCCTCAAAGCCATTCAAATGTGGCGATTCATTTCAGCTAAATATAGAGTGTCAAGAAGCACACAAAGAACCGGAACCTATTTTCGATTTCACCCCACTATTATTATCGACCTCGAACCGTTTCATTTAAAAAGAAGGCAAAATGGAATTGCTGGTTCCTGGAGCATTCAAGGCTTTGAATTTCCCTGACTATTAATCCAAAGCATACGCATGTGAGATTATTTACCTGTACCTCAGTACTCACCGCACACTACTGAATGGGAAGGTTGTCCACTTACTTTTTACCCCGGTTTCCTTTTCAAATTGAAAGCCCAGATTGGTGTGAAGAGAAGCAAAGGCCTGGGCTAGACTTGAAACAGGACGGTGACCCAGAAATGACAGCTTTGTTGAAGGCTTTTAGATTTCATTTTTTGTCGATGCAGACTACTGCACTTGAAACGAAATTGCTTTCATTTAGAAAAAAATCAAATTGACCTCAAGAGGCCGTTGTGTTGTTGCATACAATAGTAATTCACTGCTATTTTTGTGGACTTGATGGCGTTAATGTAAATGTGAAGGATTATTAATGGCTCAGGTAACGCATCATTATTTTTGACCAAATTAAAATGTGCCGTTGTTTCTTTTCCAGGAGGCTGAACATTTACACAGCGGTGCTCTAGGTAATCAAAATATGTAAAAAAAAAATCATACACACTTTAGCCAATATAGCAGAAAGTACCTCAGTTTAATAGCTCTGATACCATTAGTTTGACATTTGGTCCTAAAGTCAGAGTGCTGTGTTTTAGCAGATATTTTATCAATTATAAATGTGTACAGGCCTTCCCCATCACAGTACGACACTGATTACGTTGTTCTTTGACGCATTCAAGAACCATATGCCAGGGAGGGCCGATGCTGAACCAGGGTTTTCCATGGATAGAATATCTATGTTCCCTTTCAACGGTACATTCTGCACCCCAAAAAGTGGGGTGTAAGTACAGTTTTTGACATTTTGGGGCTGAGCTAAAATGCTCTATTTGTAGACAAAATAAATAAATAACAGGTTGTAAGAGCGTTAACAATCTTCAGTCACAGGAAGCCCTGTAAGCCGTGGGCTCACTTCAAAACCCGACCGGCCTGCGGGGACGACCACTGGGGCCTGCGTCTCCCCTGGGCCCCTGCGTCGCAAATGCAACAGAATCCAGGGCCAAACCCAGCCTCCCTCCCCTCGCTTCAGGTTCTTCTGCCAAAAATGGAGAGCCCCCATCAAAGGTTACACGATTACATTACAGAACTGTGGTGTATGACAATTACACGCTAAACTATCACGTGGCATCACTGTTCAAGGTCATTGGGAGGCGGTGCACCAACTGTAATCACTTTAATGAATATTTTCTAATCGCATCTTACTTTTGCTTATACATCAGCAGATATTCATGTCTCCAGCATTGCAAGTAATGCATTTGCATCCATCACCTCCCGTATCTGTCCTCACTCACTGTCCTCCTACCCGCTTCTCAGACGATGTAAGAGACGAGTTTAAAAGAAAGTATCCAGGCATAGAGAACCCCCTGCCTCTGGCCTGTATGGGTGGCTGGGGTGCGTTCGCCGTCTCGGGCAGGGGCGGTGGAAACGACTGGAAACGGCCATGATGAGGGCAAGGACGTGAGCGCCGAGGGCGACGAGTTGAAACAACGCTGTTACTTCCCCCTCTCTAATCCTGAAGGTCCTCGCTGAACGGACGAGGCCTAGCTCTCTCGACGTCTGTACGTGTGTGTGTGTGTCTGTGTGCGTGTGTGTGTGTGTGTGTGTGGGAGGTTCAAATCCCTCCGGTTCGCCTGAGCAGCTGCAGTTGCAGAGATAGAGAGAGAGCGTGAGAGAGCGAGAGAGAGAGAAGGCCTGCTTTGGTCCGAAGCATCTTGGAGGATTGGCCCCGTCTTGAATTGTAATGGTGATCTCCACTGAGCATGTTGCATCGCTAAACGGTGTCAAATCTGCGTTGAGCTGCACACTCGCTCTCTATAAACTGCATGTTAAGATGTGTCATTCCCTCTTTACTTTATACTGCAGTGGAAACCGCCTTCTTCTTCCTCTGCTTAATGTGTGATGGCTTCTGTGCTATCATGGGCTGCTTGTGCGCTCTCCACACACGGTTTCCCTGCATCACAATGTGTATTGTGTGTTTCTGCTTATCGTGTTGAAACATGGCTGCTGACTAATAACAATTGCAATGCCGCCGGGTCCTCATATTAAGGCTACTTATTATAGGCGTCTGGCAGACCCAGTGCCGTGCGCCATTTATCTCTGCATTCATAGCTCATCACCGCACACGGGGCTTAAGCCTCAGAGTCGCCATGCACGGATGATTTTTCATCTCTAAGAACATAAGAACACTGATTTATCGCCAAGCCCCCACTGTTTACTTTACAAGCCCCGCGCACCTCCACTGTATACCCCCCGCGGTCGACGAGGAGGCAGGCGGGAGTTATTCAGCGTCACGTTGACCTCCACTCTAAGTGATAGAATCCCTGGCGTCCTTGTGCTCCGACGTGCACCCCGTGTCAGGGTGACGAGGGCCGGCGGGGATGAGGAGCAACGTGAAGAGCATTAGCATTTAAGCACAACAACTCTGGGGATGATAAGAGGGGAGGGGCGGCCTGTCGAGGGGCGGGGAGAGGAGAGGCGAACTCCAGAGAAAGTTTACTTCTCGATAATCTTTGTCGCTACTCGTGTTTTTCCCTGCTGGCAGGCGGGCATGCTCCGCCGCGACGCAGATGACTCACTCAAGAGATGACTTTGTTGTTTTATCAACCTATACACACACAAGCCCTCGGTTACATCCCTCCCATTGGCATATAATTACATTTGACGTTAATATATTCAAATCCACCCCATTTGCTATCTCTGTTTTCCTACAGAGGGAATGGAAAGAAATTGTCCCCCCCCTCTCAAAAGGTGGCATCCTATCTCTTCCCTGGCATTGTTGAGACGTATTTATTCACATTTCCCATGACATCCCACACCACCATCCACACACACACATATTTCCATCGTTGTGACTCCACTTTGATGTGTGTGTGTGTGTGTGTGTGTGTTGCTGGTGTCCGTGGCTATTCAGTGTCATCTCAGCCATTGAATACAGCGCTGGAGAGAAACCAGATTATGTGTGGAAAAAAAGGGAGGAGATACGGTGAGAGGAAAATAAGCTCTAATCTGCACATTGACGTCAGTCTGAATGAGTGGAAGCCGTGCAGATGGAAGTGTGTGGGGGGAGGTTGGTAGGGATTGTGTACATTTTATGACAACAGATTATTTTTTCTTCATGGAAACTCACTGGCTCCATCCCAACACGCCACAAACACACACACTCTTTTTCTCCCCAGGGATAGGAAGGCTAGCGCTTTCTGTATCGCCACAACGGCATCACAAAGACGTCCAGATGCGGTCTTAGGGAAGGCTGAGGTAGTGTGATCATCCTGTGTCCACATCTGCCAGTTCTGATAGTGTTTATCGCAGTTGCTGCAAAGCCTTTTTATCGCTGGAGGACTTGTCATAATAGTTCATTGAGCTAATCTCCTGGGCACAACAGGTGTTGGCACTGCACTGCGAACTGCTCGGGCAAACGGGCCTTCACGTGTTCCACTGGAGACGCTCCCATGTTCATGTTCAAGATCTTAGTGTCTACTAATCCATGATCCACCAGCCTTGTCCTGCTCTTTTATTCATCCTTCACATGTCCTTGTCCATGTATGCTGCCGGTAACAACCTGACCATGCCGTTGACTGGCATTTTCTTTGTTTGGAACTGACAGCAGGTTTTGACTTCATTCACTTTGTAATGCTTCTTGTTCTACTATTTAGCCATTGATTTGAACCATTTTGACTTGCAGAGGTTTCCGATCCATGCCATTAGGTAGCAGCTAAGATGCATACCAGGCAGAAACCGGGGATCAAACCAAGTGACCATGGGCTGATAGTCAAACATCACTACAAGATCCTACTAATATAAAGTTAAATAGAACCTACATTAAATACTCACTCTAACAGACCACTCTGTACAGGCCCCCCCTCCCACACGAGTCCTGGCGCTCTGTTTGCCAGTCTGTCATGCATTGGTGTTGACTCTTCCACCTGTGATGTCACACATGGAGATTTCCAATTGGAATGGCTTGTTGAATTTTGTAGTCCTTGTGAAGTACCTTGGCTGTCCTGGGGCCTCATGTACTAAGGTTGCGTACGCACAAAAACGTGGCGTACGTCCTTTTCCACGCTCACGTTCAGATGTACAAAACGTGAAATGATCGTAAAAATGTGCGGTCCCCACGCCAGCTCCAGAGCTGTCGTACGCACGTTTCTACAGCTATTGTTCCTTTGGCGACACTTAGAGGTGATGCTGGGAAACTGGGAAAAAAGGTGAAAACAATGACTCAGAGTGATTTGCACATCAGAGACACACTAATGAACAATTAACACACCTTGCAATTATATGGGTGGCTATAAAAGCATGCGCAATGGATGAAGAAAATTGTTTTAAAAATGGCTGCGTTAGCGTTGTTAGAGGACATCGCAAATGGTCAAATCCGAAGGGCGCTGGAGACGCCGGGGCCGACGGAGCATACCGTGCCCTCTCCTTGCTTGTCTATTCAAAAATAAAAAATTTAAGTTAATAAACACGAGTCAAAGTCTTTAATATCCTGGCATCTTTACGCACGACTTATGTGTATTGCAAGCAGCCAATTGTATGACCAGTATAATTACAGCATTTATGACTTCAGCATATTTACCTTGGGGATGATCGGTGTCCCCTTCATGGGCTCCCACCACTCCGGTGAGAGCTGTGTCACCGATCAAAGCGGCCACTCTCAAATCGAAGGGGGAGAGTTCCCCCACTCCCGTCCCCCCACCTGTTGCGGTCACGCTTCGGCGGTGGGCAGAAACCCTCCGCTTCACCTCCACCTTGAGGTCTGACCACTTTTTTTTAATTTCAGAGTGTGTGCGCTGCTGAGACCCCACTGCATTGACGGCCTCGCAAACACATTCCCACTCACTTCTCTTTTGTTTTGCATTTATCCCTGTTGACAGGGTTTCCAATAGCATATGCTTGCGCATTTCTACCTCGTGGAGCAAAATCTCGAGCTCAGACTCCGTGAAGTTTCGTTTTTTGCCTCTGTTCATGGTGCCAGGTGATCGGATTAAGAGGTGAATCTCAGGTCCAGAGGCCTATTTAAATGAAATTGCATATTTAAATGAGGGCGTGGACAGGGAGGAGTTTGGCACCTCGGCATGTGCGCTCAATTCCACGTTGATCGAGATGTACAAAAGAAACGTGCTTGGATCCATGCGTTCGCACACTTTGATACATCTGAATTTATTTGTGCGTAAGACAGTTTCTGGGTTTTGGCGTACGCCAAGTTTCAGTATGAAATCCACGCAAGTCTTAGTACATGAGGCCCCTGTTGTTTTGTAACCCACTTCACAAGTGGCACTCCTACCTTTTATATCGCTATTCTTCTTTCCTTTTTTTCTCTGTTTATGATCTATAGATCACAGATCAGGTTAATAGCGGTGAACTCATCTCCACCTGTATCCGTGTTTTACAACAACTCTATCATTTAGTTCACCTTTAAGAGACCTAAATGTGGATTTCCATGGCAATGTATAAGGCCAGTGGATTCTCCAACTTTATTCCTTTTGCAAGGGAAGCGTGCTGATTCAGTGGTTCCAAAGCCTAACAACACGTTGATTTATCCAGAAGGAAGGAAAAAACAGAAGTAGGGTTAGAACATACTTATCTGGATTATTTGTACATCTACAAGAGGACTTGCAAACAGTAGGAGATTATCTTTCAAAAAATATTCTCCCAATAGTGATGTTGAGCTCCTCAGTTGTACTACCTGATCTGTTGTGAGGGGAGCACAGCGTTCATGGGTACCTTAATCCATCCCTATGTTCTCCCTTTGACACTGTTCTTGGGGGGCCGGTGCTGCTGGGACCTGGTCATGGTATGTATCCTGGAATGCAGACTCCAGGTTCTCAACGTGGAGACGGCACATGGTCGCGGGCCACATCTGCACTTGTTAGATAAGAGGAATGACTGTGAGATTTGAGTTGTTCGATTGGGTGCTGGAGATGGGTGCCTAGGGAGGGAGCATAAAATGGCACGGCTCAGTTTCCGGCTCTCAGCGAAGAGAATTGTTGCGATTCATCCGGTGTTGTGTTTCCCAACTTCTCTGGTTGCCCTGAGACAGCTCTGATCCAGGCCAGGTCTGAGTCGTTTACTCGTTTAGACCGTGAGTGGTCTCAGTCGGCCTAATAGCTTTGCACTCTCAAGAAATGCTATATTCTTAATTTTGCCATTATATAGCTACCCATTCGGCACCTATTGCAGTCACTCACCATCCTTGGAAAGAGGGATGCATCTTCTCTGTTCCCTCTGGATGCTTCTTGAGGTTTCCTCTCTTAGATTCGGGGTGTTTCTCCTTTCTTTTGACAGCAGGGGGCTTCGGGTCAGAGGGGGGCTTATAATTTGGGCCTTCAAAGCTCCTTGAGAACTTTAGCTGTGATTAAGGGCTATACAAATAAAACCCAGTCCACAATATGGACCGGATGGAACCAGGAGGAGAAATCCTTTACAAGCTGCTGCTTGTGGAAGCCTTTCAAGATCAGTCAACCGTCAAAAACGTTCCTTTGAGTGTTTTTAGTGAATGCATAAGAATTGTTGTTTGGTTTCGGTGAGTTGGAATAAGGCAAGAAGAGGCCTGAAACACAGGGTCTGGAATTTCTGTTCAGTAACTAAACGTACCCTCGTAGAATGTGTTTGCGCCGCTACCGAGAATGCTCCTATTGTCGAACAATCTCGTTGTTGTTCCTGTAGATTGTTTCCTTTTTCCTGTGCCATACTTCCTCCTCCTCCTCCTCTTCTCTTTGTCAATAATGCATCGTCACCACGAGTCCTTTCATGGAAGAGGAATTGGAAGACATCCCCGTCATTAGACCCAGTCACAGCTCAGAGAGCATTGGGCCACACGTTCCACAGTATCGAGACTGTTATTGCTACACCGAAAGTTTTGGGGGGAGGGGGGATTTTGGAGATTAATCTCTTTGGTAGAATCATATGCAGGCAGCCTCATTTTTAGATTCATTTCACTGCCTTCTGTGTATTTCCCCTGGTGAATATGTGTTCCCAAATGCGCACAAAGGCAAAATCCAATCTTTCCAGTTTGTGCGTCTGCGTATGATGGCTTTCAGAAGGTCTCAATGAAGACATCACGTGGTTGTGATGCCACTAGTGAGAGAGGCGATGTAATTACACGGGCCCAGTTTGGTGTTTTCACCTTTCTGTTTTAAAATAGGACTTAAGATCAAAAGAGTTTCTACTAAGGTCAGTGACTCAGGATGTGGATCAAGCACGGGGCGCATATTGAAGCCATCAAGGTGGAAGCCGTACACAACCCACGGAGGATCTGTTGATCCGCTCAGCGTTGAGACATCACCGAGGCCAAGTCTGTGATCCAGAAAACAACCGTTCTCGTATGCTTGTTCTGGAAACCTATGCATGTATGCATGCATGGCTGGCTGACACGTACAGCCACGCCCGGGCGCACACTCCCGCGTTCAGCTGGCATCAGTTGATGGATCCATCCCTACTCGACGCTGCCATGTTGTTATTTTTTTCTCCCCGCTGCTGACGCTGTCATCTAGAATTAAAGCTTATTGTGGAGTGAAGGAGCAGGCATCTGTCAAGCCCTGGGAGCCACAGTCAGGCAATGCATTCCCCTGGCCCCCCACATCCCCCCCCCCTGGCCCCCCACATCCCTCCCACCGCCCCCCCCCCCCCCCCCCCCCCTCGCCCACCCCACCCCACCCCTCCCTCGCCCACCCCACCCCCCCGCCCCCCACCCCCCACACCGCGCCCTCACCAACGGCTCCTGATGGAGAAACCTGGCTGGCTGTTATTAGCGTTCAGGCTCTGATAATCTCTGAATAAATCAGAGAACTAAAATGTGTCAGGTCAATGGGGGATCCATAATCCCTGTTCTGCTGCCGTTCCCTGTGAGGGGGGTGCTGGTTCATCCCATTGTCCAAACCCCACCCATGTGGAATGACACATGGGCTACAGAAGAGATTATACTGTGTTCATCGATGGTTGTGGGGCTGGGGATATGACTGACAGAGAAGGGATCGGTGTCCTGATGTTTCTGCTTTTATATGTTGGAGTTGTGCATGAAAATAGGTTGTTGATAATTGTGCATAAAAATAGAATGGCGACAAATGACACACGCACACACTGCGACAGACGCCACAAGGTGCAAAAATAACACCTGCCCTCATTGCAGACGACAAACAACGCATTTAGGACCGGCAGGTGCTCATCCAAGATGGCTACGCGGTAAAACTAATTGTCACAAAACCTTTTTACAATGAAAACACTAACACTATCCATAAATAGTCATTCATTAGGATTATAAACGTGTGTTAGTCATAAGGCCTAAATATATGTTTTAACTGTTTTATAAGTGCAATAAAAGGATGTGAAACAGTGATGGTTGAAATGAACACTAGGAGGCTCAGTGAGAGAGATGTAAACGCCATCAGATTATATCTGCAGAGAGGAGGATTCGCCTTCAATATCCCCCCACAACGAGAACCTTCCAGAACACCTTGGAGGGGGGGCGTGATGAGGTTTCAATTGGATTACCGACTTCTATCGCAATATCTATCAGAATAAATAGAATCTGTTGAAAAGTAGAAAGTATGCAGAGGAATTGTGCAGGCCTAATTTCGGGAGGTTTTGATATGTTGTGGATCATTTCACAAAACAAACGGTTGTCATGGGGCAATATTGAATATCAATCATCATTTTATTTCTTAAAGGGGGGGTGGTTATGGAATTTGAATGGTTTCATTTCCCCCCCAAAAATCTCCCTTCGAAATAATGCAATAATGCAGGATAAAATCGTGATGGAAGGAAACTAAATCTCCAAATCCTTCTTTAACGGATTGTCGACGCGAGACGCTTCCATGGCAGAAGACAACGAAATCAAGCTAGATACAAATACACAATGTGCTCACCCTAAAGTCTGTGTGGCCTGCAGTCGTTAGCGATTCTCCACAACTTATAAGTGGTTTTCAACAGTGAAGTGTTTAACTGTAAAATTAAACTATGAGTACACCAAAAAAAGCAAGAACTGCCGCTATTAGGGACTCCCTGTCAAGTTGTGAAACATATTTACGGTGATAATTAGTTACCACTGGATTGGTAATAGGGACATTCTATTCAATTTGATTTCATTATAAACAATGCCTCGGGGATGTGGCTGTAATATACAGTATATATACTGTATATCATTGTCATTATTAAGTAAAATGGTTTTAAGTCACAGCATGTGGGGGTCCTTTGAGTTTGACCTACAAACAAAACGGTTTACGTTTTTATAAATTACGTTGAAAAAGAAAAATGCCTTTTTGTTCTTTTAGTTTTTTGTCATTTTAACTGGCGCTGTTGGCCTGCTGTGCACAATGTGGGGGTAACGATGCAATCTCTCCTACTACTGCTTCTACCTGCAGGCCTGTGATACTGTCAAGGGTTCTATGGATGGATTAAATAAGAGGGCCCGCCTGACTAGAGTACGTTGTGTTGAGAGGCGGAAACTGGGTGTTTAAGTCTTAATACGCTCGTATCGCGAATCATGTTCAATTAGCCGTCTCCTAAAGTACTGTTCATTACTGACTGAACAACAAAAAAAAACATTGACGATAGAATCAATAGCGTGAACAGAGATTAGGCGTTGTGTTTGAAATGTTTTTTTAACGCACTCTGTATGTCTGTTTAGGGTCGGAGCAGGGCCGGGGTAATGAGATGGGCCAATTGCAAAAGGGAGGGAATATCATGGGCATCCACAGTGTAATTTCTGTGAAATTAATTGTGTGCTTTTCATTGTAGGGAATGGAGTCTATTACCAAGCACTTTACATATGGGGTGTGAATTAGAACCTGCCGTTCTGGTAAAGTGGTACCAGCCTCGTATTAGCAGTGCTAGTGTATGCCGGTTTGCCTTTTCCCCTTCCCCTTTTTGTGATGATAAGGTCACTGCACACAGTTTCATCCATTGCGTTAATATTAAAAGTTAATGGAGGAATGGCATGTTAACTACATTCATACGTGTGTGTGTGTGTGTGTGTGTGTGTGTGTGTGTGTGTGTGTGTGTGTGTGTGTGTGTGTGTGTGTGTGTGTGTGTGTGTGTGTGTGTGTGTGTGTGTGTGTGTGTGTGTGTGTGTGTGTGTGTGTGTGAGCCTGTAGCAGTGCATTAAGGGACTGTAAGCAGCAGAGCATCCTCACATGCCTCCGAGGGGAGCGTCTTATGGTGTTAGCTGAGAGAAGTTGGGATGAAAGGGAGCGAGTTTGGGCACCAGTCTGACACTAAAACGCACAAGTAAGTGTGCATAATAGGCCTAACATTACACTTTAAACCGGGGCTTCAAAAACTACATTGGAGGGTATTAAGATGTAGAAAAGCAAATAAAAAATCTTTGCATTTACATATTCAGAAAATGAATGAATAAATAAATAGTTAAAATGTAGCCAAGTGTAGTTCCTATTAATTACTATTATTAACCTTGCTGCTCTGATGTATTATTGTCAGACATCTTAAATGGTTCAATCTTAAACACCTTCAACTGCACATTCTTTCATTTCACATTTCAAGACAGTGATCCAATTTTCTGATGTTAGACTCTGTAAGCGGAGTGTGCTAAATCAAGAATGACGACCTCTGCGTGCTTATGAAGCGTGAGATGAATCATCTGCTGTTAATGCCGAGGTAATGGTTCAGGCTGCAGCCGGCGCCGTTGACGTAAGACACGCCCATCATACATGTTCCACACGGGAGGAACATGTATGAGCAATTACCCTACTGCAGCCTCTTCATCACCAGCCTCCTCTTCGTCACCAGCCTCTTCATCACCAGCCGCTTCATCACCAGCCTCTTCATCCCCTGCCTCCTCTTCGTCACCAGCCTCTTCATCACCAGCCGCTTCGTCACCAGCCTCCTCTTCGTCACCAGCCTCCTCTTCATCACCAGCCTCCTCTTCGTCACCAGCCTCTTCATCACCAGCCTCTTCATCACCAGCCTCCTCTTCGTTACCAGCCTCCTCTTCATCACCAACCTCCTCTTCATCACCAGCCCCTTTGTCTGCACCAGCCTCTTCATCACCAGCCTCTTCATCACCAGCCTCTTCATCTGCACCAGCCTCTTCATCACCAGCTTCCTCTTCATCACCAGCCTCCTCTTCATCACCAGCCTCCTCTTCATCACCAGCCTCTTGGTCAAAGAGAGTGTTCTTAGGTTCACGGCCGTTGTTCTGCCCAATGGGAGCCCTTCCCTCCCGTAGTCGTGGGGTATCGTAGGGCTCCTCTAAAGGGGCGGAGCGCGGTGGAACGTGTTGACAGCCCCAGTGTCAGCTCTTGCAATCAGGCTTCTGATCCCATCATCCGTCGCCGAGCGGCACTCTGTATAAATGGATGTCGCCTGTGGCAGGCCCCTCTGCTGCCACGCGCTGCGGGGTCGGGCCCCGGGGCCCGGCTCGTTATTCAGGGTAAACAAGCACGCATAATTAATGGCATGCCCACTGTTCTTTTATCTGGGTGCCCTCCGCTGCCGTGCTTCAGCGCGGCTGCCTTTCCCCGCGCCGCGGCATGACGCATGAAGCTACAAAGTCGATTTTTTAATTCCTTCGTTTTGAAGCTCGGTCCGTCCGCCGGCCGCTGACAGATCGTACGGTTTGAAGGGGGGGCTGTTAAGGGGGGGGGGATCATTTATATACTCATACTGCGTCGGACCACCTTCCCTTTAATAGCTCATGGGTTTTTCCGCTAGCGGTCTGTCTTTTGTATCTTGCTCCGAGGCCTTAGTTCCCTCACAGTAAGTCGACGCACACTCAGAGGCAGGGAAACTGTAATCTGGTATAAATTCTATGTTCCAAGGGCTCTGTGGAGACAGGGAGGTGATGGATGAAGTCTGTGGGATAGAAAAGGGCGACTGACAACGCGTCAGTCTGTTTGATATTCAGAAGGGTTTGCTTCCTCAGACTGACCTAACTAAGCACTAAATGCCCTTGCGGTATTAAAACTCCCACACACACAAACACACATACAGTGGTGGCATTTTCCAGAGGAGAAATACGCCTTCAATAATATATATATTTTTTAAGTAGTGCTGAATCTATTCGTTGATGAATTGATTGAGCTGTTGGTTTATTTTTTGCAACATAAGTGACACAAGAATTTGATTTTTTTGATACTTCAATAAACTACAACCTTCAAATAACAGCACGGTGTGTAGGTCAACAAGTCAGTATTGTAAGGTCTGTCTCAATGAGTGACAAATAAATTGAGTGTCAAAATGCTGCATCTTCACTTTGATTTATGTCGGCTGTATCGAGTGGACATGCCAAGCATTTGCTGGAGTTGAGAGTATAGGTTATACATATTTCACTCTTTGAATCACTGTGGAGCAGGGACACAGTTCAGTGGCGACGCTGTCGGCATGATTCAAAGTCAGCCATTACACACTCTAGCAAGATAGTCATGTTATCAGCTGTTAACAGGCTTGTCACGTGATCAGCTGTTACCCACACTAGTCATGTGACCAGCTGTTACCCACACTAGTCATGTGACCAGCTGTTACCCACACTAGTCATGTGACCAGCTGTTACACACTACTCATATGATCAGCTGTTACCCACACTAGTCATATGATCAGCTGCTACCCATACTAGTCATATGATCAGCTGTTACCCATACTAGTCATGTGACCAGCTGTTACATACTAGTCATGGGATCAGCTGTTAACCGTAATAGTCATGTGACCATCTGATCAGGTCTCCCTCGATCCTCATCATTATTCATTCATTCTATTAATCAATCAGGTCCACCCCTCTCTAGTATCCACATTCAATTCTGCATTCAGAAACAAACTCATGAAGAGTGTTCCTACAGCTGGAGCCAGCTCAGTGACTCTAAAGCAACCCTTTCAACCACTCAACCTGTCTCCCGATCCGTCTCCTGACGCGTTCCTTCTGTGACTTTATCTTTATGAGGCAACATTTACCACCTCTTCTCGTGTCTACGCTGATGTCTTCTATTAGCTGTTCACTTCTCTCCATTCAGGGAACCCGAGTATCATCTATAAGACATTAAGACTCAGTGGGATCTGGCGAATGCACCTTTTTGGATGATTTATGAGCCGCCAAGAAGAGTAACCTTCCTGCAGAAGTCATGAATCGCAGACGGCACTGGAGGACAGAATGCGTTTGAGCTGTTCCTGGGACCGGGGGTGACTGGTGGGAGGAGCCAGCGCCGGCCCCCAGCTGGGCTCGGGTATTAAACCCTCACAGCCGAGTTCAGCCCATCCCTCTGATGTGGCAACAATACACACATCAGAAAATAACATAAAGGCAAATGTTTCACATTCAGCGGTCAAAATGTCAGACACACAGAGCTGGGATTAATGCCGGGGCTCGGCAGGGTTAGGGCCCCCGTGGCTCCACACTCAGTGGGGCCCGACGAGGTTTAAAGGGCCTTTTATAAGGACAGGCTGAGTTAATTTGTAAAGTGCGACTTAGCGTTCAGCGGTCGGCTTCTCGAGGGCTCGGTCGAGGGCCCCGTGGATGGCGTGTTGGAGCAAGGACTGATTGTATTTTGAAGTCATTTGGCTCGAGCAGGAATGTATCATTTCTGTAGAGTGTGGACCAGACTCCCATGAAGGGGTTAGTGGGTTTGGTGTGTGCGGCCCGCCCGTAATCGTCCATGAGTAAGATGTATCTGAATCGACAGTCACCTTGGATTAAAGTGTTTAAATTGTTTTATAAAATACTTGTTTGTTTGTGTCAAACATTGTGAATGTGTGGGCTTCTGTGTGCGAGTTTCGTAGCCACAGTCGGTTTCTGGAAACGGTCATCAAAGAGAGAAAAGTCCAAAATTGAATCATGAAAGGGAAGCCAAAATAAAGAGAGAGAGAAAGTGAGGCTGAGATTATTTGCCCAAAAAAGCGTCTACTTTGGTCTCCTGGCAGGCGGGAAAATGTACGTTCATTTTTTTTGTTGTTAGTTTTGCAATCATACCGACTGATTGGAAACAAAATATGTTGAATCTCAAATAATCAAAAGGGTTTCCACACTCTGGCTTTGGATTTGTAAGAGAGAGACTCAGATGAGTAGTGGTGGCACCGGCACAATCAAGAACTATTTTGATTCTCTTTGGGTGTGGTGGAAATGTTTTAATATATATGCTAATACACAAGATGGTCCCTCATTTAGTGTCTCAGATGCTGTTGGTGTCTCTGACACAACGGTCCGTTGCGGTCTTAAAAGTGTCGGAACTGCTGTTGGCTTAGTTTTTCAAAGCCTTACTAAGTGACTACATCTATAACCACAACCATATTGAGAGAAAGAAGAACGACCAGATGAACAGAGCTGCAGATAGCCGGGCTTCAATGTTTAGGCCATCGCGCTGTAAGACAGCGTCATTTGGAGCAAAAGTGATGTCTGTAGTAAATAGCCAACATTTTCTGACAGTCTTTGGTTTACAACATTGGAAGCATTCCGAGCTTGTGTTATGGCTGTCGTTGCCAAAACCAATCCTTCATTCATTTTAATATTTGATGTGTTATAGTTTACTCACCAAGATAAGGTATCAAATTATGATGTTTTATTTTTGGGTGATATTTGTCACCTTAGGGGATTAGACATATTCTTGTGTATAAAATAAGAATTTGGGCCAATCCCCTGTGAATCCCTGTTTTTTTGATTGGATCAAGAAAATTTGATTGGACATGATTACATTGTACAATTCAGGTAGTTTACCCCGCAGTAATTTGTCGACAATCAATGATTTGTCCCCACAAAACGTTGGACCACAAAGATAGCGATTGTTTGGTAAAAAGTGTCAGGCCCTCGGCGGCCCTTGAAGTGAAGGCTCCTGATCTTTTCAGTTCCTAATTGAAAATGTCAGTTTATTATTAATAGCCAAGGAAATATCTTTCCACACTGAATCTCTACTGTGGCTTATAAAATACCCAGAGACTGTGCTTCTCTGAACTGTGAACTAATGTGCTATTATTGCTATTATGTTGGTTATTTATATCTTACACCTTATCCAGGGTTCTAGTAGGTGTGTGTCGAAAATAAGAATTCATCGCCTCTGCCCATGAAGAATACTTACAAAAACCCCAGGAAACGTACCACTCTGTGCTCTCACGGCCATTCTATACACTTATTTCTCTTGCTGTGACTCGAGTACAAGATCACGGTAGTTGCGGTACACTGTGGTGTACAATTGAGCACTGTCTCCAAATGAGCGCTCGTCGTAGCCCTCTTCACTGTAATATGTCAGCCTGTGTGTCCACCTCTTAAAGGCCCCTCCATCACCGCATGTATTTCTGCTTTGAACAGCAAACCGGGCCCCGATCGGCCCCCCTGGTGCCAAGGCGCTGTGAAGCATAGTCAGCAATAGGTAATCAATAGAGATTTACTGGACAACTTTCCCCGGCTATCAGTGTGTGACATCATTCCTGTCACTTTCGTTGTGCGTGCAGCAAAGTTCGGCCTGAGGACTGCTGTAATTTCTCCAGACGTCTCTTAAAGGCGCTGTGCCAGGCGTCCGGCCCCGCTCTGTAGTTTGTAGTTTGTAGTCTGGGTAGTTTGTGCTGATGCCCGTGGTTGTTCGCTCGGGAACGCTCTTTTCTGAACGGTACCATTATTAAATTGGTGGACCATGATCAGTGAGTCCCATTTCCTCGGCTGGGCCAAGTCGTGATAGGGTGCAATATATAATATTTATGTTGTTGAATGCCTCGGCACAATATATACTGCACACTGAAGTGTACCTGAATAAACCCCAATGTCCCGTCTAGGATTATAAACGACAGTATAGTTGTCACTCCAGTACGGGTTACGAGATGACATAATGAGAACATTGGTGTAAAACAATTAGAAACTCACACAATCCAGAGATCCAAGTCACTGCACACACTGTCCCTTAAAGGGTACGTCCTATTCTATTCCGAATGTTAACCCAAACACTTCCCTACGCGTTCCACTCGACCGTGGTACAAAGCCTTAGGAATCAGTATACTCTCCCCAAGTTTTAAATAGAGGAAATACTTTCCAAAGCATCCAACCCCCAAAGTAACAGCCCCACGATCACTTCCTGAAGACGGTTTTGGAATTGGTGGTGGAAAAAACGTTATTCAAATGAATAGGACGGTAATTCAAGAAGCATGAATACTACATTAATAAAGATTCGTAATGCTAGGATGAGACCACGTGCAGGGGGGCTTCTCTCGGTGTGTGTGTGTGTGTGTGTGTGTGTGTGTGTGTGTGTGTGTGTGTGTGTGTGTGTGTGTGTGTGTGTGTGTGTGTATTGAAAAGCCTGGAAAGGGCCGTGATTGGAGGGCCCTCCATGCTGCTGTATGGGGTGCGTTGATTGGGCGCTTGATTAAACAGGAGGTGGAGCACAATGCTCTCCGTTGGCCATGTTGGAAATCACACGGGAATAATCTGCTTTCTCGCGTTTTGTTGTTGACAAGTATACGCCTCGACACATGATCTGGTGCACACACGGACCCACGCACACGCACACACGCACATGTGAACACAGTACTGCGCAGGATGCACTGCATGCATGTACAATGATGCGGTAGGAATACACTTAGCCCATAATACATGTAGTACTACAGATAAATATACACTCTTATGCCTAAACCAACTGTAGTATGTACCAAGCACACCGCCGTGCACTCACACACACAATCTCACACATGCACACTCGCACACTCACGCTTAGACAAACGTGTACACACGCACAAACAAATTGATTTAAAAAAGCAAATAAATAAATAAAAGGCGCCAGCATTTTGTCAATGCTTTGATTTGGTTGCAGTGAGCACACAGCCCAGGGACATAGTAGCCATCTGCATTTTAGGAGATGCTAAAATAACTGGTGTGTTTTTCTTAGCCCAGTTTCTTGTTGTGAAGGTATGAAGATTCACACCTACGTGATTCAGAACACAGCCACACTGGGAAATACACAGTCCGACTACACACCTAGATCTGCCTCAGAGCTGAAACATCATAATCTCACGCACACACACACACACACACACACACTCATACAGATCTGTTGCGTGCACATGTACTTACTCAAGCACACAAACATCACAAAGACGGAAGACATGCCTGTCTGCAAACTCCTTTACCCTATTAAAAATGTAAAACTTGGAGCACTTGAATAAACATACCAAACAGTACAAGTGAATTCCATCTCTGGCTGAGCGGATTCCCGCATTACCAGCCCAGAGAATATTCTTCCGGAGGCATATAATGTACATCCTTCTTTGTCATGGCAGCCCTAATAAGCCACCAGAGGACTGGGCTTCTGAGTGCCTCACTTCTGTAATTGGCTGTCTTGCGAGTCTCGGTTACACGCCGATGTCCTATACATCTTATGTCTTCTCATCGCCCTAATCTTGGTCGGAGTCAAATGAGGGTTTGGGCAGCCGCTCTGTGGGGCGGAGCACTCGCCCCCGGTGCGTCCGCTCTGTGGGGCGGCCACGCCCCGGTGCGTCCGCTCTGTGGGGCGGCCACGCCCCGGTGCGTCCGCTCTGTGGGGCGTGGCCGCGCCCCGGTGCGTCCGCTCTGTGGGGCGGAGCACTCGCCCCCGGTGCGTCCGCTCTGTGGGGCGGCCACGCCCCGGTGCGTCCGCTCTGTGGGGCGGAGCACTCGCCCCCGGTGCGTCCGCTCTGTGGGGCGGAGCACTCGCCCCCGGTGCGTCCGCTCTGTGGGGCGGAGCACTCGCCCCCGGTGCGTCCGCTCTGTGGGGCGGCCACGCCCCGGTGCGTCCGCTCCGGGGCGTGGCCGCCCCGATCTGGCTGACCTCAGCTCCTCTGGAAGCGGCTCAACATGGAGGCAAGCCTTTCATGAACTAAATAAATGAGCTTGAGTCTCTCTGGGTGGTCACACGGGTCATCTTAATTACCAACGCTGTTGTCCCAGTAGGTTAGAGAGCAATATATTTTTGGATGCCAATTTTGGTGCCTATTGATTTTGTATTCGCTGATGTTTCCATTAATTGTTTAATAATTACACCCAAATAAATGGGGGGGGGGGGGGGGGCTGCAGTCTTTTTTTGTTCGTTTTTTTTTTTCATTCTCTAATTTCCCTGCACTAATGGATTCTTAGAATTTGACAATTTTGAAACAGTTCCAAACCCATTAAGCTCTTCCCCACAAACATCCACGGCCTCTGATAAGCTTGACGTTGGAGGACAATGCTTTTTGAACAGCAAACAAACATAACAGTGACGTCAGTTCAAATTCAAAACAAATGACTTTTATTGAATATGAAAGTTGAATAGGCAACCATGGCTGGGATCAATCTCATAATACCATAGGTTTTTGTTTTATGAAATTAAAGAACATCAATCAATGTGAAAGAAAGACATCTTGTCAATGAAAGATAACGTCAAGTAAATTATTAGAAATTTGGGAATTTTTTCTACCTGGACTTTATATTCTGATGATTTTTGGTCTAAAGGATTAAAATAATTCAAATTGAGCCAGAACACTGCAGCCGTGCAATCCGTGAAAACAGGGTGCAGTGTAATCCTTTGAGGCGATATCGTCCATGTACATCTTAAAGGGCTTGTTTTTCAATCCGTGAAAACAGGGTGCAGTGTAATCCTTTGAGGCGATATCGTCCATGTACATCTTAAAGGGCTTGTTTTTCAATCCGTGAAAACAGGGTGCAGTGTAATCCTTTGAGGCGATATCGTCCATGTACATCTTAAAGGGCTTGTTTTTCAATCCGTGAAAACAGGGTGCAGTGTAATCCTTTGAGGCGATATCGTCCATGTACATCTTAAAGGGCTTGTTTTTCAATCCGTGAAAACAGGGTGCAGTGTAATCCTTTGAGGCGATATCGTCCATGTACATCTTAAACAGGGTGCAGTGTAATCCTTTGAGGCGATATCGTCCATGTACATCTTAAACAGGGTGCAGTGTAACCCTTTGAGGCGATATCGTCCATGTACATCTTAAACAGGGTGCAGTGTAACCCTTTGAGGCGATATCGTCCATGTACATCTTAAACAGGGTGCAGTGTAATCCTTTGAGGCGATATCGTCCATGTACAACAGGGTGCAGTGTAATCCTTTGAGGCGATATCGTCCATGTAAAACAGGGTGCAGTGTAACCCTTTGAGGCGATATCGTCCATGTACAACAGGGTGCAGTGTAATCCTTTGAGGCGATATCGTCCATGTAAAACAGGGTGCAGTGTAACCCTTTGAGGCGATATCGTCCATGTACATCTTAAACAGGGTGCAGTGTAATCCTTTGAGGCGATATCGTCCATGTACAACAGGGTGCAGTGTAATCCTTTGAGGCGATATCGTCCATGTACATCTTAAACAGGGTGCAGTGTAATCCTTTGAGGCGATATCGTCCATGTACAACAGGGTGCAGTGTAATCCTTTGAGGCGATATCGTCCATGTACATCTTAAACAGGGTGCAGTGTAATCCTTTGAGGCGATATCGTCCATGTAAAACAGGGTGCAGTGTAACCCTTTGAGGCGATATCGTCCATGTACATCTTAAACAGGGTGCAGTGTAATCCTTTGAGGCGATATCGTCCATGTACAACAGGGTGCAGTGTAATCCTTTGAGGCGATATCGTCCATGTAAAACAGGGTGCAGTGTAATCCTTTGAGGCGATATCGTCCATGTACATCTTAAACAGGGTGCAGTGTAACCCTTTGAGGCGATATCGTCCATGTACATCTTAAACAGGGTGCAGTGTAATCCTTTGAGGCGATATCGTCCATGTACATCTTAAACAGGGTGCAGTGTAATCCTTTGAGGCGATATCGTCCATGTACATCTTAAACAGGGTGCAGTGTAATCCTTTGAGGCGATATCGTCCATGTACATCTTAAACAGGGTGCAGTGTAATCCTTTGAGGCGATATCGTCCATGTACAACAGGGTGCAGTGTAATCCTTTGAGGCGATATCGTCCATGTACAACAGGGTGCAGTGTAACCCTTTGAGGCGATATCGTCCATGTACAACAGGGTGCAGTGTAACCCTTTGAGGCGATATCGTCCATGTACAACAGGGTGCAGTGTAATCCTTTGAGGCGATATCGTCCATGTACATCTTAAACAGGGTGCAGTGTAATCCTTTGAGGCGATATCGTCCATGTACAACAGGGTGCAGTGTAATCCTTTGAGGCGATATCGTCCATGTACATCTTAAACAGGGTGCAGTGTAACCCTTTGAGGCGATATCGTCCATGTACAACAGGGTGCAGTGTAATCCTTTGAGGCGATATCGTCCATGTACAACAGGGTGCAGTGTAATCCTTTGAGGCGATATCGTCCATGTACAACAGGGTGCAGTGTAATCCTTTGAGGCGATATCGTCCATGTACAACAGGGTGCAGTGTAATCCTTTGAGGCGATATCGTCCATGTACAACAGGGTGCAGTGTAACCCTTTGAGGCGATATCGTCCATGTACAACAGGGTGCAGTGTAATCCTTTGAGGCGATATCGTCCATGTACAACAGGGTGCAGTGTAATCCTTTGAGGCGATATCGTCCATGTACATCTTAAACAGGGTGCAGTGTAATCCTTTGAGGCGATATCGTCCATGTACATCTTAAACAGGGTGCAGTGTAATCCTTTGAGGCGATATCGTCCATGTACATCTTAAACAGGGTGCAGTGTAATCCTTTGAGGCGATATCGTCCATGTACATCTTAAACAGGGTGCAGTGTAATCCTTTGAGGCGATATCGTCCATGTACAACAGGGTGCAGTGTAATCCTTTGAGGCGATATCGTCCATGTACAACAGGGTGCAGTGTAATCCTTTGAGGCGATATCGTCCATGTACAACAGGGTGCAGTGTAATCCTTTGAGGCGATATCGTCCATGTACAACAGGGTGCAGTGTAATCCTTTGAGGCGATATCGTCCATGTACATCTTAAACAGGGTGCAGTGTAATCCTTTGAGGCGATATCGTCCATGTACAACAGGGTGCAGTGTAATCCTTTGAGGCGATATCGTCCATGTACAACAGGGTGCAGTGTAATCCTTTGAGGCGATATCGTCCATGTACAACAGGGTGCAGTGTAATCCTTTGAGGCGATATCGTCCATGTACAACAGGGTGCAGTGTAATCCTTTGAGGCGATATCGTCCATGTACAACAGGGTGCAGTGTAATCCTTTGAGGCGATATCGTCCATGTACAACAGGGTGCAGTGTAACCCTTTGAGGCGATATCGTCCATGTACAACAGGGTGCAGTGTAATCCTTTGAGGCGATATCGTCCATGTACAACAGGGTGCAGTGTAATCCTTTGAGGCGATATCGTCCATGTACAACAGGGTGCAGTGTAATCCTTTGAGGCGATATCGTCCATGTACAACAGGGTGCAGTGTAATCCTTTGAGGCGATATCGTCCATGTACAACAGGGTGCAGTGTAATCCTTTGAGGCGATATCGTCCATGTACAACAGGGTGCAGTGTAATCCTTTGAGGCGATATCGTCCATGTACAACAGGGTGCAGTGTAATCCTTTGAGGCGATATCGTCCATGTACAACAGGGTGCAGTGTAATCCTTTGAGGCGATATCGTCCATGTACAACAGGGTGCAGTGTAATCCTTTGAGGCGATATCGTCCATGTACAACAGGGTGCAGTGTAACCCTTTGAGGCGATATCGTCCATGTACATCTTAAACAGGGTGCAGTGTAACCCTTTGAGGCGATATCGTCCATGTACAACAGGGTGCAGTGTAACCCTTTGAGGCGATATCGTCCATGTACAACAGGGTGCAGTGTAATCCTTTGAGGCGATATCGTCCATGTACAACAGGGTGCAGTGTAACCCTTTGAGGCGATATCGTCCATGTACAACAGGGTGCAGTGTAATCCTTTGAGGCGATATCGTCCATGTACAACAGGGTGCAGTGTAACCCTTTGAGGCGATATCGTCCATGTACAACAGGGTGCAGTGTAACCCTTTGAGGCGATATCGTCCATGTACAACAGGGTGCAGTGTAATCCTTTGAGGCGATATCGTCCATGTACAACAGGGTGCAGTGTAATCCTTTGAGGCGATATCGTCCATGTACAACAGGGTGCAGTGTAATCCTTTGAGGCGATATCGTCCATGTACAACAGGGTGCAGTGTAATCCTTTGAGGCGATATCGTCCATGTACAACAGGGTGCAGTGTAACCCTTTGAGGCGATATCGTCCATGTACAACAGGGTGCAGTGTAATCCTTTGAGGCGATATCGTCCATGTACAACAGGGTGCAGTGTAATCCTTTGAGGCGATATCGTCCATGTACAACAGGGTGCAGTGTAACCCTTTGAGGCGATATCGTCCATGTACAACAGGGTGCAGTGTAACCCTTTGAGGCGATATCGTCCATGTACAACAGGGTGCAGTGTAATCCTTTGAGGCGATATCGTCCATGTACAACAGGGTGCAGTGTAACCCTTTGAGGCGATATCGTCCATGTACAACAGGGTGCAGTGTAATCCTTTGAGGCGATATCGTCCATGTACAACAGGGTGCAGTGTAACCCTTTGAGGCGATATCGTCCATGTACAACAGGGTGCAGTGTAATCCTTTGAGGCGATATCGTACATGTACAACAGGGTGCAGTGTAATCCTTTGAGGCGATATCGTCCATGTACAACAGGGTGCAGTGTAATCCTTTGAGGCGATATCGTCCATGTACAACAGGGTGCAGTGTAATCCTTTGAGGCGATATCGTCCATGTACAACAGGGTGCAGTGTAACCCTTTGAGGCGATATCGTCCATGTACAACAGGGTGCAGTGTAATCCTTTGAGGCGATATCGTCCATGTACAACAGGGTGCAGTGTAACCCTTTGAGGCGATATCGTCCATGTACAACAGGGTGCAGTGTAATCCTTTGAGGCGATATCGTCCATGTACAACAGGGTGCAGTGTAATCCTTTGAGGCGATATCGTCCATGTACAACAGGGTGCAGTGTAACCCTTTGAGGCGATATCGTCCATGTACAACAGGGTGCAGTGTAACCCTTTGAGGCGATATCGTCCATGTACAACAGGGTGCAGTGTAATCCTTTGAGGCGATATCGTCCATGTACAACAGGGTGCAGTGTAACCCTTTGAGGCGATATCGTCCATGTACAACAGGGTGCAGTGTAACCCTTTGAGGCGATATCGTCCATGTACAACAGGGTGCAGTGTAACCCTTTGAGGCGATATCGTCCATGTACAACAGGGTGCAGTGTAACCCTTTGAGGCGATATCGTCCATGTACAACAGGGTGCAGTGTAACCCTTTGAGGCGATATCGTCCATGTACAACAGGGTGCAGTGTAATCCTTTGAGGCGATATCGTCCATGTACAACAGGGTGCAGTGTAATCCTTTGAGGCGATATCGTCCATGTACAACAGGGTGCAGTGTAACCCTTTGAGGCGATATCGTCCATGTACAACAGGGTGCAGTGTAATCCTTTGAGGCGATATCGTCCATGTACAACAGGGTGCAGTGTAATCCTTTGAGGCGATATCGTCCATGTACAACAGGGTGCAGTGTAACCCTTTGAGGCGATATCGTCCATGTACAACAGGGTGCAGTGTAATCCTTTGAGGCGATATCGTCCATGTACAACAGGGTGCAGTGTAACCCTTTGAGGCGATATCGTCCATGTACAACAGGGTGCAGTGTAATCCTTTGAGGCGATATCGTCCATGTACAACAGGGTGCAGTGTAACCCTTTGAGGCGATATCGTCCATGTACAACAGGGTGCAGTGTAATCCTTTGAGGCGATATCGTCCATGTACAACAGGGTGCAGTGTAATCCTTTGAGGCGATATCGTCCATGTACAACAGGGTGCAGTGTAATCCTTTGAGGCGATATCGTCCATGTACAACAGGGTGCAGTGTAATCCTTTGAGGCGATATTGTCCATGTACAACAGGGTGCAGTGTAATCCTTTGAGGCGATATCGTCCATGTACAACAGGGTGCAGTGTAACCCTTTGAGGCGATATCGTCCATGTACAACAGGGTGCAGTGTAACCCTTTGAGGCGATATCGTCCATGTACAACAGGGTGCAGTGTAATCCTTTGAGGCGATATCGTCCATGTACAACAGGGTGCAGTGTAATCCTTTGAGGCGATATCGTCCATGTACAACAGGGTGTAGTGTAATCCTTTGAGGCGATATCGTCCATGTACAACAGGGTGCAGTGTAATCCTTTGAGGCGATATCGTCCATGTACAACAGGGTGCAGTGTAATCCTTTGAGGCGATATCGTCCATGTACAACAGGGTGCAGTGTAACCCTTTGAGGCGATATCGTCCATGTACAACAGGGTGCAGTGTAATCCTTTGAGGCGATATCGTCCATGTACAACAGGGTGCAGTGTAACCCTTTGAGGCGATATCGTCCATGTACAACAGGGTGCAGTGTAACCCTTTGAGGCGATATCGTCCATGTACAACAGGGTGCAGTGTAATCCTTTGAGGCGATATCGTCCATGTACAACAGGGTGCAGTGTAATCCTTTGAGGCGATATCGTCCATGTACAACAGGGTGCAGTGTAATCCTTTGAGGCGATATCGTCCATCTTAAAGGGCTTGTTTTTCCAGCCCACATCATACTCTAACATTATGGAAATTATCCTGGAACATTTTGCTAGATCCAGTCTTAAAGTTTTTCCTTTAAGTAGCAATACTTAGCTGGCAAAGCATCTGGAATGCTCTTTCATTCCAACACTTAATAAGCTGGAAAGGTTGAGTACGAATACGTCTCTGTTCTCCCTCATCATCAATTTATTACAATCTATTAGTTCCGTTCATCTTGATGAATCCTCCTCTCTCCTCCCTCCAAATGGCTTTTTAAAACAGGGCTTCGACGCTCCACTTCGAGTCCAGAACGATGGGGCCTAATGTAAAGAACATAAGGAGCATATTGCCTGAGCTCCGGGACGGAGACATATTCCTGCAAAACACAATGTTTAATGAGTAATTATTGCGGTCAGCCACTGAAAACAGACGTCGAGGTAGACGTTTTATCCTGATTAACGGTCCTAATGGCGCTGTCCACAAAGAAGCCCAAAGTGGGCCGTCAGTGATGCATGCTGCGCCTGTCTCTGCCGCTACCCGCAGGTCGATAAAGTGTACAGTAATCCATCAGGATTGACAGTGATCATTAGAATAATAAAGGGGAGCAGATATTTGCTATGAACTCTCCCGGAGACTGTTGCCAGCAGAATTAAATTGTCTGAGACAGGCGACCGACCCTGACAGGAGGCTGGGGTGGCGATGGGGGGAGAGGTAACCTGATAACCGGGAGAACTTCCATCACTGTGAGGGTGCGTCCACGACTGGGCTGTGGGCCTCATTCACCTGTTCCGCATTCCGTCTCCCCACCCAGCTGCAACTTTGATCCAAAATGGCCACTCGTTGAGCCAGGACTGTTGGTTTCCCTATCAGCCCGCCCCTTGGCCTCACACAACCCCTCCCTGTTGGCCCCCTGTGGCCTCAGACAGCCACGGCACAGGTTCTCCAATCAGGCCACCTGTTGCCTCACTCAGCCATGCCCGGTTGGCCCCGGTCAGTAGCTCCTGGAGCGCCCGCGGTCGGCACTGTACAGTGCGTACGTTGAGGAGTCTCGACCGGATCCTGCGTCCTGATAATGTTTATCCAAGAGCCACGTCTCCAGAGTGAGCGCCGTTAGTGGATGTCAGCGCTACCGTTCCATTTAAGTGAGAAGTTGTCTTCGCTGATCGGCCGAGGGGCTGTGGTTTGGACGCTCCCTGCCCATGCGACTCTTAGCTCAATTAAAGGATGAGGCATGATGTAAAGTTATAGTTTCAGGGAGCGGTCGGATTCTGTTTGTGTGTTAAAGGGATACCTCCCTGTTTTCTGTATTTGGATGATAGGGACGTGTATTCTAGTCGAGCACAAGGTGCTCCTTTGTTTGCACCAAAGCATGCTGTACCATTAAAGTTTCCGATGTGCCTTGCTGACACGGCTTACGTAACGGTTATTCTTATCCGTACGAGTGGCCTCACAGCGAGGCTTTATAAACAGTTAATGTCATTGAAATCGATACAATTAGCTCGACAAATAGCCTAACTGTGCTAAATCCATCCCTGAGTGCTCTCGTCATCAGGGGCTGCTCTTTGTCTCTCAACTACTAGCTCGTTGCAAATCTCTAGTTCTGAGAGTGAGCAACAATGTTGTCCTTCACCTCTTTGGTTGTGTGTGTGTGTGTTTGTATATTTGAATACTTGTGAGCAAGGCATCGGAACGGCCCATGTCGCAATTGATAAAGAAAACTAGCAAACAAACAGGAGAAATACAAATTCAATAGCCAGGTTAGTTCTGTGTACCGCCACCTCCCACCGAAACCAAATGGTCTAATTAATGCAACTCGCTCTCTGGGAAAGTCATCAACCAGCCTTATAATGGGCAGTCGGGAACACCATTAACGTGTCTGTCTCTACTGGTATGGCCGGCCTATAGGTCTAGGGTTTATAAGAATGCTGAGTGCTCTAATGGTGATGTAATGTGATCAACATTAGGACTGGAGACCATTAAAGTAGGCGTAATGCAGGGAGCGGTGGAATGGAGGTGTCCGTTGCGTTTGCCTTTTTTCTTTCCATTGCCATGAAACACCACAGTCATCCCACTGTGTTAACATCTGCGATGTCACATGTCAGTCTTTCCTCTCTGCAATGACACATGTCAATCTTGGAGAAATGAGACAGAGGACGTTTTGTGGCTGAGATATCTCTGTCAAAAGAATTCCTGTGCCTCGGTCGGAAAAAAAACTATTCTGTATACTATTTATAACTTGATAGGACTGTACTTTTCAAGGAATGTTCCCATTATGCGAGTAATGAACATGGAAGCAGTTCAGGGGGGAACCGTTGATTAATTACAGAAATTCATCTCCAAACCAAATCACCTGTTCCTCTTCCAGTGTGTGGCCTTTGGTGATTTAATTTGGGCTGTAGTTTTGTTTTTCTCTTTCAAGTCCTCCCTTCCATTTTCTTTCACATACTTTTGGGTATTTGGCAGCGGTGGCTGAGTGATTGTCATTGGATGTCCTTGGCTTTGTTGCGTTATGGCCACTATTTCACAATCGTCTCCGAATTCAGAGCCGTTACGTTGATGAGGGCTGGGAGAGAATGTCGTTGAGGATGTGGGTGGGTTATTAGAGCTAATGCTTTAGCTAATGCTACGCTGTGTTATCGATTCCTCGGTCATCGTGAGCTGTGTCTGCAGTGATCTGAGGGATCTTTGCTGATTCTGCTCAGCAAATCTAAATTTCCTTCACAACTTAGATTACTTTGCAATAATGAAACATAAAGTATAAGTAGCATTTAGGCCGTTGCTCTCTTATTGATTATTTTTTCTAATCCTCTTTTGCTGAGATCCCATATAGTATAGAAGCGGCACGTGGAATGAATCCCGCTCCAGCCCAATGCAGTCGCTGTACCCTTACATTAGCAGCCATCTGCGTCGTGTCGATAGCCTAAAGGTGCATAACGCTACAGCTGAAACGCTGTAATTGGCCTATCTGCTGTTTTGCGTCATGGGCAAATTGGGCTAACACTACATGTAGTTAAATCAGTGGACCCATCGGTGCTTGGTGTAGCATATGTAGCTCATAGATGAGATGCCATTACGATTTTCCCTGATTACCAAATTCTGTTTCGGTGACTGGGCATGTGTTTGGTTTCCAACTACAGCCCCCTGACCACACAGTCGTTACACACAGTGGACAAACTAATTAGAGGTGCTCAAGTCGTTTAGTAATTAACATGCTATTCAAGGCAGTTTGTTGAATACCTTGAAAGCCGATTCAGGAGTCTATTTTACCTCTTGGTCTGAACAACATTCAGGACAAACTCAAAGATGCTCGCCTATCTGAGACTCTTAACTGTTACGTTGGAAGCATGAGAACAGGAGGGAACGACTACAGGAAGAACCAGAGGCTGACCTCTGTGCCTAAAACATAGGCCCCAGGTGACCCCCGTAATCTGAGCGTAGAAAGGTGCAAGACTGAATAGGAAATGTATGTAGTGGGCAACTTACTATGAGACAACAGCATCAGCGCTGCCCTCAGTGGCATAGCGCCCTGCCTCACACACATTTATCACAATAGCATTAACTGGATGTTCTTTTGGCCACAATTGGTCCATTTAAACAAGGGTAATATTCTCATAGTCGACTTAAAACTCTCTGCAATCTGCCAGGAAGAGTAGATCATCATGTGGACTGGCCTACCAGAAGCCCTTCTGCTTTTATGAAAGCTAAGGTAAGGTGCGGAAATGAAAGTATTTTCAAGTGAGAGGGGAGTCAAGTTTCTTTTATTTTTATCCTAAGTCTTTCTATTTCTTATGAAGTGCGTCAAATATAAACTGCTGTATCTGATTTAGACGTCCAATATTGCTTTACGTGCTTGAAATTCCCTTCTGAGATGCGATGAAAATATAATTGTATGCGGTTATTTTCGGGATATGTATTTGTGTGAGTACATAAAAACTTGTCCGAATGATTTTGATAGCTTCTTCTCAAGCTCAAGTTCCGAATTATCTTCTCGTCTTGCAGACCTGCCTTTCTCAAAGGTGTTTTTATCCTTTAATCGATGCATTGGAGCACTGTTTCTAAAATGGCCGAAAATATATTTTCTTCACAGTAAGGGTATTGTTCTTATCTCAACGGTGAGGCTGGAGAATTATCCATCATCACAAACCTTCTGACAGGCGTTTATTTCTCTGGCCAAAAATGTGTTCTCAATGACACATTCCTTTAATGCTACGCCCCGAACACTCACTCTCAACGACAAATAGTTTCCCGACTTCTCAAAGTGCCCCCCACGCACACACGTCACTGAAACACACACGTCAATGACACAAACACACGCACACAGACAGACACACATACACACACTGTGGTGTCAGTGTGTGTCACACAATGACAAACTACCCGCAACACACATTCAATACAGAGACACATACACTACACAGACACACACACAGATAAATACTGACACATACCCCACACACAATGACACACACACACACACACACAAACACCCCCCCAAGAGAGTCATGCGCTGGGTTTTGAGCCACACCATTACACCGCATAAGTGCACGGGTGACATGGCAAGTGCGCGTGAGGAGTGCGCACGAGAGCAAAATCTCTGCCTGTTGTGGCACCCTGTGGTCCCCCTGTCTGTCACCCGCTTCCCACAGACGCCGCAAAGCGTCCGGGGGAAGGGGGAGTCTGCTGTCAGGTGACGTGGACAGCCTGACGTGGACTGACCAATCAGGGGCCCCCATCACTCTTCAGGCTAGTTCAGTGTTGCCAGATTATCGCACTGACGTGACGCAATGCGTCACGTCAATCAATTGATGCACATTTGTTATTTTTCTGCAAAAGTACATCGCTGATAAAAAACGGATTGACCATAAAAAATGATGATAATGGCCGACTATAATAATAATATATAATACAATACTGTAATAATATAGGCAAGGCAAGGCAAGGCAAGGCAACTTTATTTATATAGCACTTTTCATACACAAGGCAGACTCAAAGTGCTTTCATATACATGAATACAGAAGTCAAACTGGGGAACCAAGGAAGCAGCTAGTTTGGCCGTTACTGCCTTCTTTGTTCATCAGTGTGTTGGTGTAACTCCATACTGTTGGGTTCTGGGTGGTCTGGGCTGTAGCTGCGATGGTGGTCCCGGAGACCCAGTCCTCCGTGAGTCCTCGGACTCCCAGGTTGTCTGGCGGTCGGCGGCGCTGGTCCGCCCCGTGCCTCCGGCTCATCTCTCTGCTGTGTTTGTGGACGGCTCCGCTCTGAAGGACACCTGCGGCTCCATGTGTCTTCATGTCGGCCCGGGCTCGGAGGGTGGGCATGAGCGCGCTCTGGAGTTGCTGTGATTACGGGGCGAGGGCAGGAATCATTTTGATACATGAGATTTCGACTTTGGGCTGACCTTTGTATCATTCATCACGGCCAGCTTTTTTCCCCCCGTCACTTTTCCAAATACTTTCAGGGGAGATTGATGGTGTGAGACACTACGAGCGAGATGGATGCTGTTGCTATACATTACTGGTACTGCTAAGCTAGTGTGTGGAGCCATAGATTAGGTCGTCTATGTCTTCTTCGATGTTACACATTGATTGCTTCAGATACATTACAGTGGGTGGAGGTTTTGGGAAGATTCCACAACAGATATTGTACGTTGTACGTCCTGACACTTAATGTACGCACTTGTTGTATGTTGTACGTCCTGTCACAAGTCACTCTGTATAAAGCATCTGCTAAATGCCCTTAATGTAAAGATAAGGCTAGGGACACGCCTGATATTTAGCGGTGGCAGCGGTGGCGCTCCAGACGGGAGACGGAGGGCGTCGGTGAGATACGAGCTGATTGGCAGATTGATTGATTAGCAGATATTAATGTGCAGTCCCCCTCTGCCGGCTCAAAGTGTGCCAACCCATTAGCTTTAGTTAGGAGTGATTTCCTTGGCGAGCGGAAATAAATAAAGAAGTGCGCCAGTTAAGGTGCATGTCGAACGACTCAATTAATCAGCTCCCATGCCAATTTGACAACATGTCACCTCTGTTGTTCCATCACAGCTCCCCTGCTGTTTCTCATTCCCTTTCCCCTTTTTTGTTGGTTTTTCTGTTTTTTTGGAAGCATCTAGCTGCCATTGACATGCCTTAACCGTTTCAGGGTTCCTTGGCTGGGATTAATCCTTGGGTCCAACCAAGGATAATTAAATATTCTCATTAGCAGCTCAATAACCAGTCCTCCCATTGTGTTTGTCCGCATTTATTTCTCCTTTTTTTTTTCTAACAAAAACGTGTTTGTGTCTATTATTGTGCTTGCCAAATATTGGGCCCATTTTGTTTTACTCTACCCTGTGTTATGAATGATCCATTGTCCACCACCTCCAGCGATCCACAAAGCAATGTCTACAGCAATGTGTCATGTATTGAAAAGGATGGTTATTTCATTCAGCCAAACATGTTAGATGGAGGAGACACAAAGAAACACAGGCCAAACACAAATAGAGAATGTTCTGTGTTTGGACACTTTGAGAACCAGACTATAGCAGAAGTGAAAGAGGTTTCGTTCACATGATATTTGGGTCAGTTGGAGACAAAGGGAAAAAGAAGATGTTTGTATTTTACAAATTTATGAACTATATAAAATATGTTAGCTGTTGTGAATTCTCTACACAATGCATAAACACAATAAGGCTTCATTATTTAATCATGAATGTCAAATTGATCATGTCTCATAACAAGTTGTCTTTGTTGTCAGCATGTGTCTAATTAGTTTTAAAACAGAAGTTTCATAACAATCTCAAAAATCGGTAACTTTCTCTAGGTTTTACGTTTGAATCGGTAAGTTTTACAATAATGACTTCTTGCTGTGAATTTCTTGATAAACTGAAGCAGCATTTATAGCAGCGTAGAGCTCCTGTGCAGATATATAAAAAATAATCACAGTATATTCAGTTCCAAATGTCTTTTTTTAGTTTATTTTAAAGATATTCATGACGCAGGGACCAAAAGCCGTCTTACAAGTCTGGATCTCAGCGTGTCTAGCTGGGTAAACCTGCCGAGGAGACAGGGCTTTGAAGCAAATGTGTCAGGCAGCAGCCTCCTCTCTGCAGAGCCACTGTTTTGGTTCATTGTGTAGCTGAAATACAGTACGCTGCCCTGTCCAATTACCTACAACTAAAACGCAATTAGACAAGATACGTTTACAAGTGCATCTCGCTAGCTCTTCAAAATTAACAGGCAGGTTAAAAACTGCTTGACAGGGAGAGATCTGTTGTGGGTGTACCGCGAAGCACGTATTGATCACAGGTTCTACTGACTTTCTGTTTGCGTACATCGGCGTCCAATCACACAGACTTTAGGCTTTACGCACAACTCGGTGAGGAAAATAGCAAACGGCTACAAAACTACCGTGCAGTCGATGAGACTGGGCCCGGTGTTTGAGGAACGTATTCTAGTTCTTCCTGCATCCCTAGCAGTGCATACACATGAGATGGGACACACTCTGCTTACAAATACACGCACGCACGCACACGTGCACTGTTCTCCCGGTGCCCGGTGTGTCATATGTCTTACTGGCAGCCCAGTGAACTGGTGGCGGCACGGGGGGAAAAATGGTTACAGAAGCCTCTGCTGACGGCCTAAATGCCATGTGCTGTGTTTGTGCTTTTGTGCACCAGCCCGGTCATAAAGTCACACCATGTAACATCCCGCAGCCCGCACCATCTGTAGGCTGTGATGTCATTAGTCTAGCCAAGGTGCCAGGAAATGCTTTGCCGATGAAACGTTGTGCAGCCTAGTTACAGTTCATACGGCGTCGCTGCTAAAATACGTTTATTTGGCCATCCGGGAAATGCAGCATTGGCAGTGGACTCGCCGTTGGCCCGGTTTCTTCGGGCCAGAAATGAGTAATCGCAGCTCGGGAGCGGAGGGTTGAACTCGAGACGTCGCCAGCTGCCTCACCTGTGTGGGAGGCGTCTCGGTCTCCAGCAGGTTCAAGCGCGAGGGAAATTAGACATCTTGGATGCTGAACGTTTCGCAATCTCTCGCTCCGATAATATAAAAAGAATCTCTGAATCTGCTTCCATCTTTCATACCTTTCCTCGGCTCCGAGGGACGGAAGATCCTCCACGTGACCGAGCGGCCCCGTCCACGATGACGGCGCCCGGGGATAATCCCATCAACGACGTCATTAGCGTCTCTTGGTTTCCGAGCCCCTCTGGGCTCCTGAAGGACTCGCAGAGGGAGGGGGGTCCTGCTGTATTCGGGGGAAGGAGGCGGAGCTCCGCACGAGGCGACCGGGGGGAGGGGGGGCGGGGGTGGAAGAGTGCCACGGAGAAGCTCTCTGCGTGTTCATTTATCTCCGCCGCAGCACAAAGGCTGTTTCCCGCTCATTAGAGCCGTACTCACGCACTAATGAGGAAGCAGGAGGGGCTTTGACCACGGGGTGGAGACGCAACCAGCGGTCGTTGTATTTTGGTTTGAAGGTGACCACGGGCCTAATGGATATGCAGCCCTCGCCGCACGCCATCCGTCTCCCCACGGCGCCCTGGACTCTCCGTAGCCTCCGTCTCTCTCCCCCCTCAGCCCCCGGATCATCTTCATCCTCCCCATCTTCATCCTCCCCATCTTCATCCTCCCGTATCTCTGGCTTTGTTCTGCCCCCGACTCCCTCTGACTCCGTATCTCTTTATCGCTCTCTGCCTTATTTGCACTCTCTGTTCTCCCTCTCATCTTCTGTCACTAACCCGCCTTCTCTCTCTCTCTCTCTCTCTCTCTCTCTCTCTCTCTCTCTCTCTCTCTCTCTCTCTCTCTCTCTCTCTCTCTCTCTCTCTCTCTCTCTCTCTCTGCCCCTCTCTCTCTCGGTGTCTCTCTCCCGCGCTCCCTCTCCTCGGTGCGTGGCCGTGCGAGGCGCCGTCCTTCCTGTTGTGATAATGCTCATCAGCAGCAGAGGTCAAAGGGACCGGCCGTCCCCACGTAACCACGGGCGACGCTACCTGGCGCCCGCAGATTGTGGAGCTTCTGATCCGTCACAGAGTAGGGGGGGGGGGCACTGTGTCCTTTAGACGTTATGAATGTCGGAGGAGGAGGAGGAGGAGGCAATGTCATAAACGGTGGAGGAGGAGAGAGGAGTTTATCAATTCCCCAAACTCAGTTTCTCCCTGACACGAAAAAACACACACTACACACTACACACACACACAAAACAAACACACCAACACACACACACACTGCACACACACACACACACACACACACACAGACGCACACACACACACTACAGACACACACAAAACAAACACACACACACACACTGCACACCCACACAACACACACACACACACACACACACACACACACACACACCCTCATAACCACACCCTCATAGCCACAACACTTCCTCCTCTCCCATCCGTCTCCCTTCTCACCCCCCCCCCCGCCCCCCCCAGCAGCGCGGGCGCCCCCGGTTCAGCTGTAGGTCACCGTGGTCGGGGCTGACGGAGGGACGGCGGCGCCATCCTCCGTGCACAGCTGATGTTTACTGCTCTGGCTGCTTGTCATTGGCTGACTTTGATGCCTCTTCCCGCCGCTTTACGGTCATCCACCTCCCCCTCTTTTTTTTTTCCTCTTCCCTCCCTCCTTCCCTCCCTCCTTCCCTTCCTCCCTCCCACTTCCACTCCCTCCCTCCCTCCTTATGCTCCCTCCTCAACCACAGTTGTTCCGCTCCCTCATTGGCTGTCGTCGCCCCCCGTCTCCCCCCCCCTCTCTTGCCCTCCAGCTGCCACATGTTTAAACCCCTGGGTGGAGACGTCAACACCACCACAAGGTGCTGCCCCCCCCCCCCATCCACCACCACCACGAGGTGCTGCCCCCCCCCCATCCACCACCACCACGAGGTGCTGCCCCCCCCCAAGGCACCACCACGAGGTGCTGCCCCCCCCCCATCCACCACCACCACCACGAGGTGCTGCCCCCCCCCCCATCCACCACCACAAGGTGCTGCCCCCCCCCCCCCATCCACCACCACGAGGTGCTGCCCCCCCCCCCCCCATCCACCACCACGAGGTGCTGCCCCCCCCCCATCCACCACCACGAGGTGCTGCCCCCCCCCCCCCCCCCATCCACCACCACGAGGTGCTGCCCCCCCCCAAGGCACCACCACGAGGTGCTGCCCCCCCCCCATCCACCACCACGAGGTGCTGCCCCCCCCCCCCATCCACCACCACGAGGTGCTGCCCCCCCCCCATCCACCACCACGAGGTGCTGCCCCCCCCCAAGGCACCACCACGAGGTGCTGCCCCCCCCCCATCCACCACCACGAGGTGCTGCCCCCCCCCCATCCACCACCAGGAGGTTTCTCTCCCCCCCCCCCAAGGCACCACAGAGGGAGAGGGGAGAGGGGGAGAGGGAGGGAGGGAGGGGGAGAGAGGGAGAGAGGGAGAGCTCCATCAAAAACCTGTGGGCTGCTCTGTGGTGTTTCCGAGCCAGCGAGCAGATATCAAATAAAAGGAGATTGGCGACGGGAGGGACGCGGCCCTGTCACTCAGAGATCGAGGTCATCAGTGAATAATAATAAGAAGGCGAGGGAAGGCGGGCGGGGAGAGGAGGGAAACCGAGAACAACAAAGCGTGGTTAGGGGAGAAAACACTGGGCTAATCTCTATTCAGACGCGTGCGTGCGGCCGTGACTTTGGCGACAAGTGGAATGACTTCAGGGGGGAGGCAGGACGGAACAAAGGCAGCGAACGACGGGGCGGAGCCACAGTGGGCGGAGCCAAGGGCCTGAGCCAGGGGGCGGAGCTTCGCAGCGTCTACTGATGCTTCTTTAAGGACGAACCTTCCGAGGATAACTTATCAGGCCCTTTGCTCCGTCCGGCTGGCAGCCCCCCCTGTCACGGCGCCCGTCCCAGAGTCCAAAGGCCGGGGGGGGGGGGGGGGGGGTTGAGTTTCATGTAGACGTGATTGGTTGCGTTATATCGAGCTCCATTCGAGAGGCCCTGACATCTTGGCAAATGTTTTATGAGTGAAATCAGATTTGCGTCCACCTCAAACCTGGTGCAATCACGGGAAACCGGTTTGAGATCTGAATCCTACCTGTCACTGACGTGTCTCCAGGATCAGGATTCCGTGTCCCGTCATTCCCTGGTGATTTTTCAGGCCGAAGTGCTGAGCTGTGTGTGAGGTGCCCTGGTGATGTGCACGTGCACTGCGCTGAAGTGCACGGGGCTGATGTGCGAGGGCGCAGGGGGGTTTGAGCCGGACCACTGCCTCCAGCCTGGCTGAGAGGTGTTGGAGTGTCTCATGCTTCTGTGATGACCAACTCGCTGATACAGTTTTCAGTCTCCATCGTTGGGGTTTCTTAACACTGTTGCTTCTGTTCTACACCACCATGTAGGTTACTTTCTATCACTCTGTCAATTGTGTTACAGATTCTCTTTATGCCTCAGTCATTACGTCTTAAGCCCGTCATGGGCGAATGCCACCAAAGGTATAATCATGAGTTTTATATTATTCTGTAAGCAGAACACAATTTTGTTGGCAGTATTTCTTTCCCACGGTGTGTCTCCAATGACAACGATGGCAGTGTCACAGCCGAGCGAGGGGCAGTAGGGGACACCTGTGCTCTATTGCTTTGAAGAAGACGAATAGCGTGTGAAAACGGGTTTGTGTCGTGTGCCTGGCTGATTCACGCGGTGCTGGTTCACCCAGCGCTGGACGCGTTTAGGGCCGACGCTGGTGTCAGAACACGGCGAAACACAGAAAGCTGTCAGTCAAAGAGAGTCCTCAGAGTAAGGTGACAAGACGTGACCAGGTAGGAAAACAAAACCCTGACACCCTGCGAAGCCTCCCTCTCCACCCCCTCTCCACCTCTCCTCCACCCTCATGGCCCTGCCTCCTACTGCCTTCTAGGCTCTGTTTGACTCTTCCAGCCTCCTCACTGGAGCAGATGTTGACAACTGATTGCCCCAGAGCCCCCCCCCAGGGCACTGCTGACCTACAGCAGGGAGGAGGGAGGAGAGACGGCGGGCTGGGGAGACCCCCACCGTGTATGGTGGAGGTTGTTAGGTTGTTAAGTTGTTGTTCTTGGTGTGTGTGTGTGTGTGCGTGTGCGTGTGTGTCTCAGGACAGATGAGGATGAGCATGGAAACAGGCTGCAGGGAAGCCTGGCTGACAGCAAGGATCTCCATCATTTACCACCGTGTGCTCAGTACTTGACTGTATTCACGAACACGCACATGCACACAAACACACAACTTGTATGTATGCACGCTAGAATACACTAACACTCGTGTACACACACACACTAGCAAAGGCATAGCATATGGTAAGCCAAATTGTGCCGGAGAATATCTTGGTTCACGAACAGATGGACATGGCAATAACTTAAGGACATTTAGATGCTTGTATAAATATAACCAACAAAAACACGCACATTTATATTTACATTAAACAATGACATACACAAAAACAAACGCACACAAAGACACACACACACACAAAAGCACACACAAACATTCCTACTCCTGCATATTCTAATTGTATTCCGAACCGTAAAAGACCATGAGTTCTTTGGCCAGCGTTGCGTGGTCGGTTATTTCAGACGCTGGCTAGCTTCAATTAAAGGCAGAGAGCGTGGATCAGGAGTGTCGGACGTGTGAGGGGGCTTTACTTTTTGCTCTCCTGTGAAGGGCAGCAGGCCAGTCGGTCTCCGTGGTGACAGACGGTCGGACGCGGCTCCTGAGCGCGACACGTCGCGCTGACGGGAGACGAGATGGAGACAGCCACGGCGACCTTGCTAGCAATTAGAAACGTCTCCCGGTCCTAAACCGTGGCACGTCGTCTCCTGTCGTTAGTACTTAGACGTTCCCACACCCTCTTTATTTATTATTTGGCAGCATGAGGTCCTTCTCCTGACATGTATTGTAGGAAATAAATTCAATTATTTTTGACAGACCGCAATATAAAAGATATGTAATCGCAGGTGCAGACTGAAACCAATAGGTGTCTGAAAAGTGTGTGTGTGTGTGTGTGTGTGTGATATGAGTGTGTGTGTGTGACGTGTGTGTGTGTGTGTGTGTGTGTGTGTGTGTGTGGGGGAAATGAGTGTGTGTGTGTGTGTGTGTGTGATAGAGATAGACTCGGTGTCTGTGTTTGGGTAACTGTGTGTGTGTGTCTGAGGTTATTGTGTGAGAGACTGTGAGTTTTGTGTGTGTGTGTGTGTGTAGCCGAGCGTTCAGCTGGAGTCCCTCCTGATGACACGTGTCCTCGAGGCGTTCGAAGCTCCGTACGCCACTCCCTCCATCCACACAATTATTGTCTTCTCCAGGCGTGAAAGCACCTGTCAAAAATAATCTGCTCTTTTCAAGTTGTTGTCAAGAAAAACTTTTAAGTTGTTTTTATTGGCCAGTCCGCCCGGCCGCACACTCAGCCGGCCGTGGGACGGAATGACGCCGGCAGTTTGAGCTGTCCGGTATTATCTCCGTCGTTATCATGTCTGCGTTATCTCCTCCCCTGCCGGATACACAAAGCTTTTCTCCAGTTCTCGCACACAATTGGCAACCTTTTGTGGCCTGTGTGTGTGTGTGTGTGTGTGTGTGTGTGTGTGTGTGTGTGTGTGTGTGTGTGTGTGTGTGTGTGTGTGTGTGTGTGTGTGTGTGTGTGTGTGTGTGTGTGTGTGTGTGTGTGTGTGTGTGTTTAGATGACACCCTGATGATGACCAATCCAACAGAAGTTCGTCGTATTCATTATTTTTATCGGACTGAATCGATGTTTGAACCTGTTCAGAAATGAGCGGCAGTTGGCAGTTTTAATTAACGGTTGCAATAGCTTTGATTTCGTTCATGATGAACTACCTTTTAGTGTATTCAGTGTGTTCAGCCTCTATATTAAATCCTTTTTTTAAAAGGGGAGCTCACAGCCAATCAAATCTCTAATAATAATACCATTTTAATAAAAGATTTAATAAAATGTAATTGTATCGATTTGTTTCATTATAATTAAATTGTAAATGAGATAATGATACGATTCTGGATTCAAATCAATTATTCAGTATTAACTCCATGTTATAGCGGCTTTGCTCCAACGTATGAGATGTCTGAGGGAATAATAGGGCTTTGATTTAATGGTTCTGAAACAATCAACGTTCTCTTGCAGAACTACACCACGCCGTAGACAATGCCCTACATCCATCCATCCCATAATACAATCATTATCCAATGCATATTTCATTCTCTTCAAAACTTCACTCTGTTAAAACAATGCAATTATACATTATTATCAATAATCTGCCGAAAAATTGCTTCGTGCTTCTACCCTCTCCGAACTTCTACCCTCATGGAGAATCCACGACTACGCCGATGACGAGCCCTCCAATCACGGGCCGCAGGATGCGTGTTTCACTCCTCACGTCAATACCCACTACTTGTCTATTCGTTACCAGCGACACAAATCAATTTATTTATTTTGAATTGTATTTTACTTGGGTTATTTCCATCTTATTCCTGTTGTTTGTGTTTTTCTGAGTGGAGTTTCCAAATAATTTGGACAGGGTGGGTAGGGAGGATAGGGAGGTGACCCCCATCCAAGAAGCACTTGGTTCGATCCCCTGATGTCTGCAGCCCAGCCTGTGGGCCGATCCATGAGCAAAAGGCCCCTACCCCCCTCTACCTGCCCCTACCCCCCTCTACCTGCCCCTACCCCCCCCTACCTGCCCCTACCCCCTCTACCTGCCCCTACCCCCCTCTACCTGCCCCTACCCCCTCTACCTGCCCCTACCCCCCCCTACCTGCCCCTACCCCCCTCTACCTGCCCCTACCCCCCCCTACCTGCCCCTACCCCCCTCTACCTGCCCCTACCCCCCTCTACCTGCCCCTACCCCCTCTACCTGCCCCTACCCCCTCTACCTGCCCCTACCCCCCCCTACCTGCCCCTACCCCCCCCTACCTGCCCCTACCCCCCTCTACCTGCCCCTACCCCCCTCTACCTGCTCCTACCCCCCTCTACCTGCCCCTACCCCCCTCTACCTGCCCCTACCCCCCTCTACCTGCCCCTACCCCCCTCTACCTGCCCCTACCCCCTCTACCTGCCCCTACCCCCCTCTACCTGCCCCTACCCCCCTCTACCTGCCCCTACCCCCCTCTACCTGCCCCTACCCCCTCTACCTGCCCCTACCCCCCTCTACCTGCCCCTACCCCCCTCTACCTGCCCCTACCCCCCTCTACCTGCCCCTACCCCCCTCTACCTGCCCCTACCCCCCTCTACCTGCCCCTACCCCCCTCTACCTGCCCCTACCCCCCTCTACCTGCCCCTACCCCCCTCTACCTGCCCCTACCCCCTCTACCTGCCCCTACCCCCCTCTACCTGCCCCTACCCCCCCCTACCTGCCCCTACCCCCTCTACCTGCCCCTACCCCCCTCTACCTGCCCCTACCCCCCTCTACCTGCCCCTACCCCCCTCTACCTGCCCCTACCCCCTCTACCTGCCCCTACCCCCTCTACCTGCCCCTACCCCCCTCTACCCCCCTCTACCTGCTCCTACCCCCCTCTACCTGCCCCTACCCCCTCTACCTGCCCCTACCCCCTCTACCTGCCCCCTCTACCTGCCCCTACCCCCTCTACCTGCCCCCTCTACCTGCCCCTACCCCCCTCTACCTGCTCCTACCCCCCTCTACCTGCCCCTACCCCCCTCTACCTGCCCCTACCCCCCTCTACCTGCCCCGAGGACTTTGACCAACCTGCAGTACGATCTGCAGTACGATTGGTACAGCCTCGCCGTGTGAAGCAGCCCCCTGAGAGCCTGTTTACTGCGTGTGTGTGTTGCTGTTCTGTGGCTGGTGTTGTCGGTCAGCGTGGTGTGATGACATCTCAGGGCTCTGCTGTGTTCCAAGGCCATGCCTGTGTGTGTCTGTGTGTGCGTGTGGTTTTCTGTCTGCCTGTGTGTGTCTGTCTGTGTTTGTGTGTGTGTGTCTATGTGTATGTGTCTGTCTGTTTGTGTGTGTGTGTGCGGTTTTCTGTTTGTCTGTGTGTGTCTGTCTGTGTATGTGGGTCTGTCTGTGTGTCTGTGCGTGTGTGTGTGTATCTGTGTGTGTCTTTCTGTGTGTGTGCGTGCGTTTGTTTGTCTGTGTGTGTGTATCTGTGAGTGGCTTTCTGTCTGTGTGTCTGTGTGTCTGTGAGTGTGTGTGTGTGTGTATCTGTGTGTTTGCGTGTGTGTAGATCTGTGTGTGTCTGTGTGTGCGTGCGGTTCCTCTCTGGATTGGTATTCCGACAGCGTTGGCTGTGTCTGGATTGACGGATGTGTCTGTGGCTCCTCAGATGTCATGGGACCGGGGGCCGCTGTGTGCGACCGCGGCCCCCCACGCCAGGGCCCGCCCCCCCGAGCCACCGCACCGCCCCCCCCCTCCCCGCTCCTTCCTGCTTTATGATCCGCTCTCCCCTGGGGGAGTCCCTCCTTGTTGCAGGTGAAAGCTGTCATTATGCAATTGGGTCGCAATCAACAACGATTGTCCCCGTAATGAAGTGTAGTGCTGGGTTCAGTGTTGGGGTGTGACGCTAGCCGAGGGTTCCTCCAGATGATTTGGATTCCTTTACTGACGCCACCTATGGGCTGCGAGAGGCACTTGAGATAATAACGGTGATTTGTTCAGCGTTCTGTACGTCTCAGCCGTTCGCCGCCGCTGTTTAGGTTCAACGCGAGCTGCATTTGTGTGCGCAAACAAGCATGCGTACAAGCTCGCACACGCACGCACACACAGTAGCGCTCATGGTCAAGTGCAGAAGGACAATCTCTGCCCGGCACACAACCCACCTATGACCACATGCGAGGCGCCGTGCCATAGATCTGGCGTTGTGAGCGGGTTGCAGCTACGGCAGAGCCTGGAGGTCACACGCGACTCGTATCAGATTCATATTACCCTTGTGCATCGAGGTGACCTCCCATTCTACTCCAGCGCCGTTCCTGGCTGCAGGTTAATCATTTGTCACCTAACGGCACGACATAAACTCTATGGCTGCTGGAACGTGCCCGCAGGGGAGACGGCATATGGCTCCATCTATTTATACGCTCAGATCCGTTACGTTTATGGCTCATAATAAATATGAGCTGACACATTGTTGGTTATCATGAATATATAAGTGGGCACCCATTTGAAAAAGCGCAATTAAATATCAAGTGTCTTGCTTGTTTGGCGCGAACATCTAAAGCTCCCGTTGTGTGAGTGCTGCACCGTCTCCTAACGTACGGACGCTGTGAGAGCCGACGCAGACCATACTCAGAGTGTAGACCCTGCCTACAGCACACTGGCCCCGCCCGGCAGCGGGAGGCAGGAAGTCGGGCTCCCGAGACGCAGGCAGGGTCCCCCCCCCCCCCCCCCGACCTGACAGATGTGATTCCCCCCCTGCCTGCTCAGGGCCCAGCGTTAATTTCCCCTCCCCGCTCTAACTCAGTTTAGCCCAATGAACACTGGCTCTTTGAGTAGCAGTGCAGGGAGATGTGTCAAGGGCCGCACTCGGCCGCGGCCAAGTAGACTGAGAAGATCCAAAATGGAGGCGCTGCCGTGAATACCAATGGAGCCGCTTCCCCCGAGCAGCGGGAGAGGACTCATCTCTCTCTCTCTCTCTCTCTGTCTCTCTCTGTCTCTCTCTGTCTCTCTCTGTCTCTGTCTCTCTGTCTCTATCTCTCTGACTCTCTCTCTCTCGTTCTGTCTGTCTGTCTGTCGGTCTCTCTCTCTCTTTCTGTCTCCTGTTTCTTCAATCTCTCCCTTTCTCTGTCTTTGTCTTTGTCTCTGTCACGTTTCGTTCAATCTCTCTCTGTCTCTGTCTCTCTCTCTCTCTTTTTCTCTTCAGCCACTCGCTCTGTCTCTTTCTGGGTCTACTTCATTCTCTCTCTTTCACTTACGTCACGCACTCTCTCACTCTCTCACACTCATACCCACACACAAACCCACATACCCACACAGACACAAACCCACATACCCACACACACACTTGAGTCCCTGATCTGGCTCCATCTCCCCGCTCTCTCTATATCCCTCCATCTTTCTATTATTTTTCTCTCCCTCTCCCCAAGCCTGCGCTCCAAACCCCGGCTTCCCCCACCACGCGGCCACCGTGCTGCTACCCCTACTTTATTAGAATCCATTGGACCAAAGGACAGGAGCCATGGCAGGTAGAGACAAGAGCGCCGCATAATTAGAGCAGTGCTTCGAGTGGACAATGGATGCAGTGAGATTGAATTGCTAGGTTAAATAAAAGGAAAATTGGCCCAAACTACGACTCCCATCAAGAGTCCATCGACTGTTGTCTGTTGGGGCTTTTTAAACGCATCGCTGCGGTCGGCGCACGGTGAGACCACCCCAGAAGAGGGTCTTCAGCTCCCCTCTGATCCCCCACGCTAGTGGTCGCCTCATTGTCAAGGTAGAGGCTTGTGATTAGTGGGGGGGGGCGGGGCCGGCAGTGGGGGGGGTTCCTCTCGTTAACCTAGGAGCTGCTCTTCAATGAGTGGGGGACCCAGCTCTGTTCTGGAAGCTTCGGCTGCCTTCATCACGCTGCTCCTCCTCCTCCTCCTCTCTCCTCTGTCCTCCTCCTCCCCCACCTCCTCCTCCTCCTCTCTCCTCCTCCTCCTCCTCCTCCTCCTCCTCCTCCTCCTCCTCCTCATTATAGTCCATGCGTACCTTCATTTACATACTGAACGTACCTTTTTGTGCTTTAATATTGTTTGACATACATTTGTTCGATTCATTTATTCATATGCCGCCCGGTGGTTGCCACGATAACGATTTCCCCAGGGGTCGATTCCAACTCCTCTAAAATTGTTCAACTCCATTTGCAACTCTTCCCCCTGATGTTCTGGCGTGTTGACGTTCTGCAAGGTCGACGTAGCGTGTCAGAAGCCGGGAGGGGGGGGGAGGTGGGGAGGTTGTCAACGGGGGCTCAATGACGGACGAGCTCCCTGTGATACACGGTGTACATGAAGGTTGATCCATGTCGGTGATAACCATGGCGACGGGAGGACGGCGGGCGGGAGGCGGTGATGTTGAGGGATGTTGGTGCAGTGTCCCTCCAATCAGGGGAACAAGCGGGGTTCCAGGAAGAGGGGCAGCAGGGTGGAGCTGGTGGTGCTGTTCACTGCACTGAGCTGAGACGGAGCTGGTGGTGTTCACTGATGGAGGGGGTGGTGTTCTCTGATGGAGGTGGTGGTGTTCAGTGATGGAGGTGGTGGTGTTCTCTGATGGAGGTGATGGTGTTCTCTGATGGAGGTGGTGGTGTTCAGTGATGGAGGTGGTGGTGTTCTCTGGTGGAGGTGGAGGTGTTCTCTGGTTGAGGTGATGGTGTTCACTGATGGAGGTGGTGGTGTTCTCTGGTGGAGGTGGTGGTGTTCACTGATGGAGGTGGTGGTGTTCACTGATGGAGGTGGTGGTGTTCACTGATGGAGGTGGTGGTGTTCTCTGATGGAGGTGGTGGTGTTCTCTGATGGAGGTGGTGTTCTCTGATGGAGGTGGTGGTGTTCTCTGATGGAGGTGGTGGTGTTCTCTGATGGAGGTGGTGGTGTTCTCTGGTGGAGGTGGTGGTGTTCTCTGATGGAGGTGGTGGTGTTCTCTGGTGGAGGTGCAGGCGGATCAGCTCTGTTGGACTCAGCGAAGAGCCCTTTGGAAAATAAGCGATCGATTTTAGCATTTAATTCATTGCGTTGATTAATCATAAATGTCATGTTATGGCAAACTTTCATCACAAGTTACCAGAGCGAACGCTTCAATTTGCTCGCCTTGTTTGAGGGGCAGCCAAAGAAAACTAAATAATTCATTTTGTAATGATCGGAAAACAAAAGAAAAACCCAAAGTATTTCCTTTAATGATGCAATAAAGAATAAACAGTTAAAGGTTTGGCATATATATTTGATAAATGATGAGTGCAGTTACCAAATGTCGAATGGATCGTTTTCTCCTGTTAATCAATGTACTGATTTATTGTAGGTTAAGCACTAGCAAACGAGACGAGTCATCAAGCCGTTGGCGCTCCTGCTCTCCTCTGCACGGTTATAAAGCGGGACTTTAGGTACAGACAGACCACCTGGAATAATAACTGTTTCTCTGCATGCTACAACCGAGTGAAAGACAAATGGGGAGAATGCATGGATTGGATATCATTGCAATCCCAGCCCCAGGTAACGCTTTCTCTGTTATACAATTTCATCACGCTCGCGGCTCGCAGAGATTTTTATATTGATAAATGAGCAATACGGCCGCTGGTTGGAAAACGAGATGCTGCTGCCGCGTACCACGCGACTGCTGCTCCAAAACACTGGAGGCCTAGCAGGGTAGCACGGGGCGTGCGTGTGTGCGTGTGTGTGTGTGTGTGTGTGTGTGTGTGTGTGTGTGTGTGTGTGTGTGTGTGTGTGTGTGTGTGTGTGTGTGTGTGTGTGTGTGTGTGTGTGTGTGTGTGTGTGTGTGTGTGTGTGTGTGTGTGTGTGTGTGTGTGTGTGTGTGTGCACGTTCACATGTGCGCGGGTGTGGCTGTGTGTGTGTCCACTCGCATGTGCGTGTGTGTGTGCGTCCAAAAGGACACGTAATCAAAACAAGTGTAATTAGAAATCAAACTCAATCAAACAGGAACCTATTCCAGCACTGCCGTCCAATCTCAGCCCAACTTTTTATTTGCGTCAGAGCTCCGTTACGTTATCGCTGTGTCCCTCCATCCACGCACGTGTGTGGGCCCTTAAAACACCATCCCGGGGGCCAGGGGGGGTGGCGGGGGGGGGGCGACCCAGGACCCAGGACCCAGGACCCAGGAGGGGCTGTGAAGGTCGGGCGGGCGGGCAGCCAGAGGACGCGGTGTTCTGGGGAGAACACAGAGAGGGAACGCTAATCCTCTTTAATTTGTTTTCAGATCGGCTCTGGAACAGCAGCTCAGAGTAGGGATCAGGGGGGGGGCACAGGACAGCTGCCCCCCTCCCTGAGTAGAGGTCAGGGAGGGGGGCCGGACAGCTGGCCGTCTTCTGGAGCGCTGCTTTTTTAGTTCATTACATTCACCGGTTTATTAATTAATTCATCTCAATGAAGGTCCGACACATGCTGAGCCTCCTCCTAAAACACCACCGCCGTGGTGGTGGTGGCGGTGGTGGTGGTGGTGGTGGTGGTGGTGGTGGTGATGGTGGGGGTGATGGGGGTGGAGGTGAGGGTGGTGGGGGTGGCGGTGGTGGGGGTGGCGGTGGTGGAGGTGGCGGTGGTGGAGGTGAAGGTGGTGATGGAGGTGGTGGTGATGGAGGTGGTGGTGAGGGTGGTGGTGGTGGTGGTGGTGGTGTGTTGGCGGTGGTGTGTTGGCGGTTGCGTCAGAACAGCGGATAAAGAGGAAGCCGTTCTAACTCTATTTTTTTCCGCTCGAAGGGCGTGCGGCTGTTTTTTGTTATCTCCTCCCTCTTACTTTTTAATTTATTTCTCATACCGTGAGCCCCCCCCCCCCCCCCCCCCCCCCCCAAACAGAGCTTGTAATCAGGTTAGGGAAGGGCGGGGGTGGGGGGGGGAGGAGGACGGGGGAGGGTGGCGTGTTCCTCTGTTCCACCCTCCCCCTTGCGTAGCGACGGTTGAGGTTGGGGTGCAACAGCATCTTGAGGGGAGAACCCCCCCGTGTATCTTGGGGGGGGGGGTCATTTGTATCAATGAGCCGCCGAGCGTGACTCCGCCCCTCCGTCGGCGGTGTCTCACGCCGCCCCTCTCCCTGGCGGCGGGGGCCATTCATCACCACGGCCTCCGGCTCCGGGAGTGAAGGTATCATCCTGTGCTCAAGTGGTGATGCGATGCGCGCGCGTGTGTGTACGTGTGCGCTGTGTGTGTGTGTGTGTGTGTGTGTGTGTGTGTGTGTGTGTGTGTGTGTGTGTGTGTGTGTGTGTGTGTGTGTGTGTGTGTGTGTGTGTGTGTGTGTGTGTGTGTGTGTGTGTGTGCCTGACTCAGAGTTGGGGGCTGGGGAGGGGTTGGGGTGTATAGCTGTTGAAACCAAGTGTGTGTGAATGTGTGTGCAGTTGGTTTCCAGTGCATGCTGGGGGGGGGTCCTTTAATCCGCACTGCAGTGCTGGAGATACCCCCCCCCCCCCCCCGGCCCCTCTGAGCCATGGTCTCAGAGTCGGCCCCTGGTCGTGATGACTGGAGGGGCCCGAGTGGCGGACTGGGGCGGGGGGGCCACTCCCAGGAGTCGGGGGGGGGGGGGGGGGGGGTTCTCGGTTCGATCCCCAGCGCCCGTCGTCCAGCGTAGCCTTCAGCATCCTGGAGCGAGCCGCCGGCCGCGCCCCTCCTGACGTCTGGCCCCAGATCCACTCCTGATGACAGCATCCTCTGCTCCACCACCAGAGGGTGGGGGGGGTGTAGGAGAGAGCAGGGGATTGGAGGGGGGATGAGGTGGAGGGTGGGGTTGTGTTCCTGCCGGGTCCCGTGACGGTGTTGTTTACCCCGTGTCGTCGGGCTCCCTGATTACAGCTTAAGGCGGATATCAGGAGGGCAGAGAGTGACACCCCAGGGGGGGGGGGGGCAGGCGAGGCGAGGTAGCAGCCTCCGTCTCCCACCAACACCTGAACGCTCCTCTCACACCTCCTCCTTCGCTCCTCATTAGTAGCACGTTAGCATGTTCTCACAGCCGGGCTCCGGGACATAGCGTCCCGTGACTTTGATCCATCTCCCGGGTTGTTTTTCTCTGGCGGAGTGCGATGTGGCTCTCCCGTTGCACATCGCTCCAACGGCTCTACTGGATATCACCGGCAGAAAGATGGCTCTTATTCCGGGGCCCACTTAACTCAAAGTGCTCTGCTTTTGTTCTTGGCGAATTTGTCTCTTTTTCGCTCTCGCTGCCTTCCTCCCTCTTCCCTGCTTTTTTTTTTTCTTTCCCTCCTGCTAATTTAGTAAATTGATCCCTCCAGCCCAAAGCGGTGTCAGGATTGTGTCGACGCAAACGGACGATTATGCGCTCCACTTCCTCATTGCATCTTGGACAAACGTATCTCGCTCCCTCTCCTCTCCTCTCCTCTCCTCTCCTCTCCTCTCCTCTCCTCTCCTCTCCTCTCCTCTCCTCTCTCTTGCCTCTCCTCTCTCTTGCCTCTCCTCTCCTCTCTCCCCTCTCCCCTCTCTCCCCCCTACTCTCTCCCCCCTCTCCTCTCTCCTCCCCCTCTCCTCTCTCCTCCCCCTCTCCTCTCTCCTCCCCCTCTCCTCTCTCCCCTCTCCTCTCCCCTTCCATCCCCTCCCCTCCCCTCTCTCCCCTTCCCTCCCCTCTCCTCTCTCCTCTCTCCTATCTCCCCTCTCTCCCCTCTCCTATCTCCCCTCTCTCCTCCCCCTCTCCTCTCTCCCCTCCTCTCCCCCTCCCCTTTCCCCTCTCCTCTCTCCCCTCCCCTCTCCTCTCTCCTCTCTCCTCTCTCCCCTTCCCTCCCCTCTCCCCTCTCCTCTCTCCTCTCTCCTCTCTCCCCTCCTCTCCCCTCTCCTCTCTCCTCTCTCCCCTCTCCTCTCCCCTCTCTCCTCTCCCCCTCCCCTCTCCTCTCTCCCGTCTCTCCTCCCTCTCTCCTCTCTCCTCCCTCTCTCCTCTCTCCCCTCCCCTCTCTCCTCCCCCTCTCTCTGTAATTCCACTTTAGCTGGGAGCTCTACACTTGCTCCACAAAATGGCTGCCTTCCTGAGTGTGCACTGTAGCTTTGTCTAGACTTGCCGCAGTGTGCAGAAGTGCAGCAATGTTCCAAGTCAAATAAGAATGGAGATGTGTGTATACATCTTGGGGTGGCGGGGGGGGCAGGAGGAGAGCTTCTGAAGGCCAGCTAGAGGTAATAGAAATGAATTATAGAGTAGGAGGACGGGCTACAGAGCCATCGCGGCCCGTCTGTTTGTCAGGCGAGCTCAATGGACTCAACACTTGATGTCTTCATCGAGGTCACTCTACCAATATGCCCGCTCTTCCTTTTAAGCACACACACGCTCACGTACGGGCGCACACGCGCACGTTCACGTGAGGGGAAAACCCTGGGTATTGTGTTAATGTGTCTTTATTTAATGGCGGTACCCTGGGTATTGTGTTAGGGTGTCTTTATTTGATGGCGGTACCCTGGGTATTGTGTTAGGGTGTCTTTATTTAATGACGGTACCCTGGGTATTGTGTTAGGGTGTCTTTATTTGATGGCGGTACCCTGGGTATTGTGTTAGGGTGTCTTCATTTGATGGCGTGTGAGACGGTGAGACACAGCAGCGGTCTGGCCCCTGCGGGCGGCGGACGAGCTCCTCTTGGGGACGAGGTGTGTAAACGTTATTATTAATAATCTCTGTCCCGGGAGGACGAGGGACGAGGGGCCCCTGCTTGGCCGAGATGCCCCACTTTACCCGCTGGGATTCCACCATGATGAAGGCACTCGGCCGTCTGCGGTCCCACTGTGGAACCCCCGCCCGGGACACGCCCCCTCTGACATTCAGAACGTCCATTCCTCCTCTCTCTCTCTCTCTCTCTCTCTCTCTCTCTCTCTTCCCCCCCCCCCCCCCCCTCCCTTGCTCGCTATTGCTCACGACCTCTGGTGATTGGACGAGGGCCTCTTTAGATTGACTGGACATTTGGGTGATTGATACCCCGCGGTTTGTCTCTGGGTTAGCAACTCTCCCCCCTCTCCCCCCACACCCTCCCCCTTTGTTAGCCAGAGCATCACGCCTCTGCGATGAGTCTGCTTTGTGTTTATCGGCCTCTCTGGTTATCTGTTTACCTTATTAAAAACCAATTGGCTCTATCTGTTCCCATGGCTCGGTGGCCATTTCATTTGATGCTCGCTGCCTTTTAGTTATTTGATGTGGACTTATCTTCCAGGCGTTCTACCTGGACTCAGTTAGACGTACTAACACATTGCCAGGTCGCCTTTTGGAGCAGAGAAATGATTGCACTCGTAAATGTGTATGAAGTGCCTGTGCATTGCGTATTCACATACAATGACAAACACGACATGTTTCGTTGCTACATACAATGCTTTAACAGAATTATTATGCCATTATCGGGATAACAAATTTGGCCACTTTTGTCCATAAAAAGCTTTCCGGTGGCAAGGCAGAAGAATGTACTGGAGCCCTCAACAGAGCCTTTGAAGGTGGAATAAACAACCAGAATAAACACGTCCACAGAACACTCTCAAATGTTAGTTCCGGCACAGCTGCAAGTTTTCAATGATTTTGTAATTGTTTGTGTCAAAGTCAAACGCTGCAATTATCTGCTTAAGAGCAGCTGCTGGGTGAGAACCTGTTTTTTAGACTGTTAATGGCCTAAATAAAAACTGGGATGCACTGTTTACGGAATGCATATTTACACCAACCTTATCTTTGAGTGACATTTTTTTTGTTTTTTGTTTGACTGAAACGACAAACAATGATTATAAAATCATGAGTCATTTCTTAAGAAGTGATTTATGATCTGGTTCACTTTGTCTTCTGCCTCCTCTCCTCTCCTTCCAGCCCTGGTATTAGCACCGCTGATCTACGTCGGGGGCCTGAGTTGCTCTTCCGTATTCCGTATTGTCAGTGTCGGTGATTTCCCCAGGCTTTGAAGGCAATCTATTTTCTCTTTCCAAAATCTAAATAACAGTCGTGTGAGCGAGGAGTGAGGCCGTCCTCCCTGGTGGCACTGGAGGCCTGCAGCCAGGGCCCTGTTGCATTGTGGGGCCTGCAGCCAGGGCCCTGTTGCATTGTGGGGCCTGCAGCCAGGGCCCTGTTGCATTGTGGGGCTTGCAGCCAGGGCCCTGTTGCATTGTGGTGCTTGCTGTGTCACAAGCAGCGTTGCATGCAACTGGTGCATCCAAAGTCTTGTGCTTCGTGCAAATTAAATAATTTATCTTATCCAAAATGAAGGTGTTTGTGTGTGCGTGCGTGCGTGCGTGCGTGCATGCGTGCGTGTGTGTGCGTGCGTGCGTGCGTGTGTGCATGCGTGCGTGTGTGTGTCCCCAATATCCCCTGTGTCTCCATATAGTGAGATTATCTGATGTATTTTTTTATTGCCAGTTCCCAATCCCACCGCAGTCTCCGTTGTGCAGTTAGACGGCTCAAACACAAACCGCAACCTGATGTAAGTCTCACATTGGACATCGAGGCTATACCAACAGGGGTATTAAAGTCGTTAAATCCACAACAGTTGTGTGCTATTAGGGTAGGATAATAATAAATCCAAATGAAGGCGGAAGGACCAGAGGACAGGTCTCCCTCATGTGGCTATAGCTTGTGAATGTGATGCTGCACAGCGCTTATAGATAAGGCTGCTAAGCCCGCATGGGCCAGCAGGCCATGCACCCCCCCCCCAAAAAAAAAAGATTGGCTGTGAATCTGAATTAATTCTGCTAGCCCTCGGGGCCCCAGTCAGAAGACCTTCTGATGGACTTCCTCCTGATGGCTATCCTGTACAGCGGTCTCGGCTGTTCGCTGGCGGGATTATAATGGATAGTCTCTTTCTCTCCGTCGCTCTTTCTCTTACTTCTTCTCCCTCTTTTTCTCTCTTTTTCTTTCTTTCTCCCGTCTCTCTTCTATCCCTCTCCCTCTCTCTCTCTCTCACTCATTCTCTTTCTATCTCTTTCTCAGCAGAAGCATTTCATTAAACAGTAAATCACTCTGAGTGGAAAACACATCAGCTCCCTGTTTACAAAGCAAGACCTGAACCACGGCCCCAGATTGTGTTCTTGGCCGGCATCAATCACGGGCGCCACTCATACAGACCGACTCTCCACCCCACCCTCCGCGGCCCTCCCCTCCTCCCTGGGGGGCCGCTTGCCTCTGTTTGCATTCAAGGGTACAGAAGAAACCCGTCGGATTGGTGGAAACCAACCCTGAACGGGTTATTGAACGTCTAACCCTGAACGGGGACATAGACGCCGTTGGAGATGGACACCTTGGCTGAATTAAGTCTTTGGGCATTTTTAACAGTTCCTTCAAGAACGGTGTGGTTCACTACAATGGGGAACCCCTTATTGCAGTCCCTATGATGGTATACAGGAATCATTCTGTATAAATCCTTTCTCCTGCTTCATAACTTCACATCAGCGTCTTCACCTGCCGTCAACCGGGATAGGGGCGGCCACTGAACTAAGACTCACTTATTCCAGGGAGCTCCTCCGCAGTCGTCCTCTATCGCTGTAATTGCCGTTTAGTTGTACATTTTGCGAATGATTTTCTGGAGAATATTCTCAGCCAGATATGTTTCATACTTTCAAACGGATACACTTAGCTCTCTCTTGCCTCGGGCCCCTAAGTTTAATATTTTCGAAGGTACCCGCACTGACTGAAGAGAGGGCGGCAAACAGGGGGATGTTCTGCGGAGATCACACATGCATTATATATCCGCCCAGTCCACAGCCGTCTGCCAATCCTAAGAACTCCATTTCTTTAAGCTGATGTCCGCCACTGTGCTCGGCGTGCGCCGGTAATGCTGAGATTATCAGACGCTATCGACCGTCTGGAAATCCTCTCAAAATGGACGCCATTCAAACTGTTCTCTTCTAAGGGTTGTTGGACAGATGTCTGGCCAAACCACGCAGATGTTAGGATTTTTTCTTCTTCGTCCAAATGTTAGGTCCTTGTTAGATCAAGTTGGATCCAAATATCAGTCTCAATATTTGTTTATTTTTGGTATTTAATTTCCACTGTTAATTACTGTCCCTTCATTTCAAATTAAAATAATGGATATTTTTTAAATGTCTTGGTGATGATAGATTTAATACTCATTGATTGCCTATAATGCGTATGGTACTAATAAGGATATTATGGTATATTCCCGATAAGGATGATAGCACAAACCTCATTATTGATGCATCAAAGGCTATAATGAAAGTATTGATGATTCAGCGACGGTGATTATGACGGTCGCATGAAGGATCACGCTCGGTCCAACAATAATGACGCAACGGCATTGATGACGCTCAACATCGGTGGCGACTACAGCATGAGCGATAAGCAAAGCGTGCTGGTAAGAATGCCATGATGGCATTAATGGGCGTAATAAAACTGATGATCACTCACATTAGCATTGCGGTCTAAGATGCTAGCACTTTCGACGCCACAAATCATTTTGGCTACAGAGCGTCCGAGAGAAGACTCTCGCCGCTATCTCCTCGCCATCCGTCGCTCCGCTCCGGTCCGCCGCACGGGGATCTAAAGCAAAGGTTAGGCAGCGCCATAAATCACGGCCACAATAGCAGCGCGGACGCGACGCCAGCCCAGAAGCACCACTCCCTTTGTTTCCCCGGAGCGTCTTGGCAAACGGCCGTTATTAATGGCAGAAGGCATAGTCCGCAGCCCTCATTACACGTTGTTCCGACGACTCCGCCGTTGATGGATGAAGACGAGCCGCTCGCCGGCCTCATCTGCCTCCACCAGCCCTTAACACGAGGCAATTAAACGCCAGCCTCCACCGCGCGCCCAACACACACACACACACACACACACACACACACACACACACACACTGGCGTGTTGTGGTGATGACGACGGAGACAGTCGAGTGATCTGGCTCATTGCGCTGAGCGTTTCGTTTTCAAAGCGTCTAGACAGAGAGGAGTGAGAGATGAACGGGAAGTTTACTCAAAGGAGCTTAATGGGGATTTTGACGACGGCTCCGTCTGTGACAGTGAAATATGCCTCTGTATCCATGGCTACATGTTTGTTATTTGGGAGCTACAAACAGCATCAAAAATAGTTTGTCCTTCGTTCAGAGAGTGTTGAGGAGTTTGCCGCGGTTTGCTGGAATGCGCCGTTAAGCTGAAGTTTATAATTAATGCCAAGGCAGGTCAGGCACTGATTGGCTGCAGATCGGTGTATGATGGAGCATCGTCGACCTCGCTTAAAATGCAGCGCTGATACGCTGGAAGGAATCAATATCAGGAAACGTGAGCGTGGAAAAGCCACGTCAGCCAGATCAATGCCTCGTGAGTTTAACCTCACACACACTCAAACACTCTCTCTCTCTCTCTCTCTCTCTCTCTCTCTCTCTAGCTCTCTCTCTCTCTCTAGCTCTCTCTCTCTCTTGCCCTCACATACACATACACATAAAATACGCATACACATATACACATCTGAGAACAGCCGGCTTGGATGTACCTTGCATGATATGAGGAAGACGGGGGCCACGAATGAGAAGAAAACCGGCTCCTTCCGTTCCTCATGCTGTTCCTGCACGTGTGTGACTGTTCATTGGCTGAGCTGCTCATGAGCTGACAGCAAACAGTTTGTGCTGGCTTGTGTTTTAACAAGGGCGTTGGTAGATAGTTGGAACTCTTTCAATGTGGAATTGGCCGTTAAAACGATTCTAATTTATGAAGTCGTTTGTAAAGCCGTGCAATGGATATTGAATTGTGTTGGAATGAGGAGCGTATGTTTCTTGGTACAAGTCTGCCAGCTGTACACAGGAATTGTGCACAGGAATTCTTGGAATTCTGGCGGAAGTGCTGAATACATGTAATTCGCCCTTTTTCTTTTTTTTCACGCTGGATTTCCCATGCTGGAAAGCCAATGAGATGCCCACAATTAATCCCTGGACTAAACCATAGATACCACTCACTCATTCCTATGCATTAAACAATATACACTATACTCGCCTCACCATTAATTAATGTATGAAAGAGATGTTCCTGATAAATTTTATTTGATTTCATTTTACTTAAAATCCACAAAAACAGTTAAAGAAGGGGTATTTTCTTTAATCCTGAAGCCAAAACATTGACAAATATCAAGGCTATTATGCACATTTAATTTATCATAATTCACAGTGTCAACATAAATTATCTGCCAATTTGCACATTCTCCATTTTCTATAAATATTTCCCATCTTTTACACCCTCTCAACAGTATTTGATGAATGCTTGCAATGGACAGATCCTGGAATTCATTTAATCGATTCTCAATTCAAATGAAACGTCCGAGTCGCGTCTCACCAGAAGGGATGTCCACTTTCTGTGTGCTAAGCCTGTTGGTGACCACCGCCGTCTCCCTGGCTAGCCCCCAGTGAGGGAGAGGGGGGGGGGGGGGGGAAGGCAGAGCTGATGGTGGGTTGGTAGTAAATGGGGAGGATTTCCTCTAAACTCGCGGGGCTTTGTATTAATGACGGGCGGCCTCCACCTCTAATTTATCCCTCAACTTGGACTCCGGGGGGAAGACCCTCTTTTATCTGCTGATTTAATGAAGTGATTTTAACGAGCGTATCTGCATGAGCTGGCACACGGCTCGCCGCTGGGTCAAAGTCCTAACTCACTAAAAACACAACTCAAAATAGGACTTTAAAACGATGGGCTGTTTTTACACGTCGTGTATAAACTCGAGGATATGCGCGTCGTTCTCTTCGGGGGTCCCTATGGGAGGCCTTGTGTACGTCACTACACCACCAGTGAGTTGAAGAGTGAGTCTGTTGCGCTTCTCTGGTGGAGCAGCCACGGCGGGGCGATGGAGGAGCTGTCCCTCGCTGGGCCGCTGGGGACTTCAGCGCATGGCAGGAAAGTCTCAACTGTAGCATTCATAATATGGCCAATGCACGTGGTTACATCAGTGGGCCGCGGGCTCCAGCCCCATTGTGCCACCTCATTTGGCGATATAGAGTGACTTAACTGACGTATATTAAAATAAAGGGCTTTGGAGATCTTCGAGATTGCCACTTAGTGCCCGAGTCCCAATGCATGAATTTTATGACTCCTTATATCACCTAAAAGATCCGATGTTTAATACATGTGCTACAAGTATTATAAGGTGATGGCGGCATATGGCTTAAACCCTTCTGCAGACTGTTTATCAGAGCCCTAACGATAGCGCAGATGGGATCTCTGAATCCCTCATTCTACAGCGGTTCGCTTCATTCTGAAAGAAGAACAAGCACTATTCAAAAGCCTCTGAGAGAAAGCATATTCCCCCCGGGTTGATGAAACGACATCAAAGCTACACAGGCCTGACATACCGCAATGGCTCATGGTATAATGTGTCTTGGTCTATCACAAAATATATTGGTTTAACTCTGGGATTGTGACCCAGCATTGGGGTTTAATAAACGTAAATAAACATGATTTCTCCATTTATATAATGCGCCACCATCACACCACTTGGCGGGAGAATCTGTCATCTGAGGTTGCAATCGTTAAATTGTGTTAGGAATGGCTAGTATTTTCCGTAGCCATCTAAATCAGGGTTAGACTCTGCGGTTGGTAGGTGTGTAGGCTGCACATTCACCATGCAGATCAGCTGCAGGACGGATGAGTGATGCTGGACTCCCACTTGGGTTTGTTTTTCGAAACCATGGCTTTTTTGGCCTTGCACTTTATGTGGTTTCAAATATTTAATCCTCCTGTGTTTATTATGGGATGGAAGGACTTTGATAGAATAAGGCCTGTATTGTATAAAATGAAATCCCTGTTTAATTTTTGAGTTTCTGCTGTGAATGGCCTCTTGGCCAAGCCGTTATTGAAAATGTGAATCTTTTTTCAATGAACTTGCTTGGTTAAAGATAGAATATATACAAAATAATTAAAAAAACAAAGACAGAAAGTAGCCTATGAAGAACTCCTTTTCGCAATACAATTACAAAGCCGGCCCTCGCTGGGTCTTAAGGAAGCGTTCTCTTTCCTTAAGTCGACAGAGAGTTTAATCCATGCGAGTTCAGCAGCACACTGAGTTCCAGTACTTTCGCCCCATGAAGTTTGTTGCAGAGAAGCCCTCGGATTGAAACCCCAGAGACGCTGCCTGCCAGTCAGACGCTCCATAACTCTGCCTCCTGTGTCCATATAGAACGGGCCGGGGAAGTGTATTCAACAGTCCCTCTTATGGGGGCTGTTGGTTGTGTGTGAGTGTGTGTGCCTTCCTGAAACACGGCCAAGTACAGGGAAGCGTGTCGGAAATCCATGCCCCTTGTGATTATTCCGCTTAATATATGCACATAGATTGTTTATGAAAACATAGCACAGGCGGTGTTGTTTATTGCGTGTTTTTACAAACTCTGCAATATTGTAACACATGTCGTGTTTGTATTGCATTTTTCTTCAATGAAATGCAGTTTTCGACCCCTTTATTTTAATGCAAATCACTCAAAGGCTATTGCCTTCCACGTGAGTGACACAGTGCAGTCCACACAGCAGAATGAACTGCTCGTTGACTCGTGTAAGGACATTGCATCTTGAGTAGTACTGCATAGCAAATCGATCCAGCGTGAAATCTACTCTGAACCATCCAATCTCAGAATGGGTGGTCCTACTGTTGTGTGGGTTTAGAAACACGTTGAAGGTGCAGGGGTGCCCCGGTGGATCACCGGGTAGAGCCGTACCATTAAGGCTTAGTCCTTACGGCACAGACCCAGGTTCCATTCCTGCCGTGGCCCTTTGCTACATGTCCTCCCCCCTCTCCCCCATACCTTCGGTCTAACGTGGTGTATCGTCATGATTAAAGCATAAATAAATCGTTAATAATACGTGTTTCTGGATCAATAATCACCTCTTGAATCAGCTGAGAGCAGACTGATTGGCCGCTACAGATCTATAAAGGGGTTTGACGAAAGGGGTGTTTTGACATCGGGACTCGGTCGTTTACTATATGTGTTTGGGATCCATCATGTTGCCCTGGATACCGCCCCTGTAGTAGGCGGGTGGAGAAGGATCCAGAAGGACGTTATGGGGTGTGGGTGGTGCTGAAAGGTGGTGGTCCCGCCCCCTTGTTTGAGAGAGATGGAGAACAAGGCAGCAGAACTTGTGTAAAGTGGCTCTGCCTTTGGGAGCACATTGTCTGTATGATGGCTGGTTGAGCGCAGAGAGAGCGACCACGTGTCAAACCCCTTTATAGATAGCCTTTGTGAATGCCTTCTGTGGCCGCCTCCGTGTGAATGAGCTGTTGGCCGTTACCTTAACACTGGACACAACTCAGCCGTCACATTTTACAACCATGGGACATGTGATGCACTAGGGGCAAAAGAATAACACAAATAGTTTTACTCCTTCCTGACCTCTTGAGGATAAACAGCTGAAAAGACTCCTTTTTGTGACACTGTGTTAGATCGGCTATATTTCACTTTACTATTTGTTTGTACGTTACGCACCAACAACACTCCAACCACACATGCCTCCTCCCTTTTCCAGGTGCAGTCTGGCTGGTGTGTAATGGAACCATCCGTCGCTTGGAACAATGAATTAAAGAGGCTTTAGCTGCTTAGTCCTGCTCTTACAACGCAACAGTGGGGATGCACCTGGAATTTGATCGGCATCACTTAACCTGTTAACGAAATCCTTCCAGGACTTATTCCAAGTCTCCCTCTGCTGTCGTTGAAAAAAGCTACTGTCTTGGATAGAGCGATGACTAGTAATAAATTCAAGACACTGGCAGCATGGAAACATAGAAAAAATAAAACAGCTTTGACATTTCCACTGAAGTGGTTTTTTGAAGGGAACTGATTTATATAAGTAACTAAGGATCTTAAAGAGGGATATTGTTTTTGCCTCATTATGCATTACCTTATGGTGGGTGGTAATGAAGCTAGGCCTACAGCTTTCTCTTCCAATCTTAAAATGATGCTTATTTCCCAGTAATATTTTATCTACTAACTACATAAATTAATGAATCAATAAATCGAATCAAACGTAACAAAACCAAAATGAGTACACCATGTGTTGAATGTGAAGAAACCCCATCATCTCAAATGTCCTGAAATGCCGCGCAGTTGAGCATGTTCATATTCAACATGTTTCAATCTGATGACAAATGCATCAACTCGAACTGAGAGCCTTGTTGGGGACTTCAAACCACTTGAATGAGTAGTTTCAGAGTCCATAAATCACAGCCCCTGTGGTTCTCATCACCGGCGTGCAGCCGTCCTCAACCTTAGTGCTTAGGGGGTAAGAGAACCGAGTGATGTCCGGTCGATGTAGGCCTTCCTGTCCGACCAGGAGGGCCAAAGGCTTCACGTCCGTCTACCTGGATGGGGATGTGCTTTAAAGGTTCTGAATAAAAACTGTGCCGCATACAAGAGACTGCACGGTTCGCAGTCAATCTCCCCCCAAATCTCAATGAATGATTCATGGCCATTTGGCTTTTGAAAATCAAATCATTCCACTGCAAAAGGAAATAAAACAACCTGGAATGTACCCTGTTCAAGTGCATCTGAAAGAGCTGGCTTTGGCTTCTTGTTTTTGTACTATTACTTCCCATAATAATCAAAGTCCCGTGTGCACTTTTCTAACTTTCTTGCAGGATATTTGACGGTTACCATTGAGCCGCTGCCTCCAGTCGTTGTGGGGGAAACCGTCACGCTCAAGTGTAACTTCAAGACCGATGGGAGGCTGCGGGAGATTGTTTGGTACCGGGTGAGTACACATTATTTCTTTACAATTTCCCTCCAAAAAGCCCAGGCATCATATTCCACTGCAGCTTCCCGTTGATGTATTCCCTTCAAACCACCAGTAGATCAACGTCAACCCCTCCATGGCTGCCCCTAGTTGTTCCCTCGTCGCCAGTCGGCCGAACGCGGCCTAATGCGCTATGACGTCCAACACGGCCGGGACATGTTCCCTCGTCCCGACTGTACCCCAGCGTTCTCCGGGAGGAGCGCAGAGTGGCTGCTTTCTGGATGGCCCGGTCATTGGCATCCTTCCTTTAATAGTTCACAGCTGGTGTCTCTGCAGTCATTACAGTCTCAGCTGGTGTATTACGCAGCGTAAGTGCCGCTGGTAATTAAGTCACTGTACTAAGAAGAACCCTCCTTTGTGTCCTCGAGATCGGGGCTCTGGAAGTTGCTGACGCCGCGACATTAAAAGTGGTGTGTGTTTACATTTTACGTGCTGGATGAAGTCGAGATTTATTCGGGGACTAAAACAGAGCGTTGGGTAAATAATGAAGGGGGCGTGATGGTGGTGATCACTCAGAGGGTGAAGAGGCAGCAGCTGGGACCGTCATATCCCTGGCTCTACCCCCCTGTGCCTCTGTGATATACATATTGTTAGGAAGCTCCCGCTGGATTAATGAACGGAGTGTAAACGGAGTTCCGATGCCTGCGTCACCAAGAAGACCAAGGCGCAGATGGTCTCCATCCAAAGGTCCCAGGCTTTCCTGGGAATCACACACCTTGAGGCAGCGCGGGTTCTTCCTGGGCCTCACAGCGGGACCCTGAGTGTTTGCATTGCGTTGTATTGTTCTGTGGTGGAGTAGGGGGGCTTTGACCTTGGTTCTCCCTTCACGCCCTCGCAGACCGGCGTGGTCCGCTGTTGAGACAGCCCGGTTATGCTTAGGGAGCAACGCTGTCCTACTACTAGCGGCGTGTGCTTTCTCACCTTTACATGCTGGAATAAAACTGTATCTCTAGGCTCGTTTTTTGCAAATGCTGACATTTCAAGGCAGGACAAAGCGAGATTTATGGCGCTTTATGCCTTTCCTTGAGCATCGTAGATCACCGAGGCAGCCGTGACAATTTCATTTAATCAGGAGTCTGTGAGTTTAGCTCCTTTGCTTATGTAAAACCTACGTGTCAGACATGTGAACAATCTATTGATAGCTGTATCTTTAACACCGTCTCTTGGCAGCGCAGTGGGGCCATATCTCGCAAACTCGCAAGGACAGTAGTACAGAGTTTGTTGCAAGATTTAGCTCGGCAGTCTCTGGGGGGCCTCCACTCTACAAAGTGCTGATAAATTATAAATCAATTACCCTCACTTAGCTGCCAAAGTTCCTTTAATCTATCCATTTTATTTGACTAAACACTGTCGACGTCTCATTGTACTTCTTGTTCCAATGGAACTGCAGCTGATTCTTTCCTTTGGAGTCTTCGGAGCCCATCGAGAAGCTCGGCCAGAAAGGCAGAATAGAAGGAGCAGAAAACGCTGAGTCTAATTTCATCTAAAGGCTGCTGGCTCCTTGGCTGATTGTGTTGGTAGATTGTGTTCTGGGCACCGGGGTAAAGTACCGGTCAATCGGAGCACCGGTTCAATATCATAAAATCAGAAAATATCCCATTCCGCTGGGCGGACGTTTCAGGGGAAAGTCTGAAAGGACTGGGAGTCGCAGTGTGACCGTGCATTAAGCTGTACTCCACGGATTGTACACATGTTTATAAAGAGCATATAGATGTGGTTAAAAAGCCATTACATGGTAAAACGGGGGTCATTTCAACAAATCCCCATTATTTCTGTTGACTTTGACCATTTGTGACTGAGAGCAAATGAGCTGTAGCCAAATGTCAACCGGATTCTGAAGTAGAATATCACACCATTACGCCGGCGCCTGAAGACACGGAGAAAGAGAAAACCACAAATGTGATCCCGCACTAATAGCCTCGTAGTAAATCCGCAGCAGGCCTTCGTGCAAAGTGCAGACCCGCGGTGGGGGCAAAGCCCCATGGGTAGTGGCCGCGGACACAGATTCAGAGTGACGCGCCGCACCTTAACGCCGCAGCACGGCGGGCGCGCGGCTCCGTCGGGGGGGAGGTCTCCGCTGCGCGCGGGAGTCTGTTCGGGGGGAGGAGGAGGAGGAGGAGGAGGAGCTCCCCGGAGGTCCCTCGTCTACAAGCAGCCCCGTTGCACGCCGCACACCGCGCGCTTGGAGTGTTCCTATTATGTCATTCACATCACGGTACACCTACCAGAGTGCCGACCGCCGAGGGGCGGGAAGGGAAGGCGCGTCTTCTACCACTCTTGTCTGTTGGGTCGTGATCTTGCCTCCACCGTCATGGCCACCGCCTGCTGGCGGTTGTTCCCGCCTTCTCTCAGGGTCCAACTCCTCAGTGACGTCTGCTTCTGTATTCACTAAAAGTCCCTTGGAATAAAAGCGCTTGCTAAATAACTAAATGGTAAATAATACCGCTGGATTTAATTGTATTGCAGAGCTAGCTGACAATGAGGGAGCATGAAGGTAGGGTCTCTCAGTTCATCTCGTCTGCGATGAGGTCCTCCAGCGTTCACGGCGTTCTGTAAACATACCGGAAGGTTCAACTCGGAAGCCGTCAGGCTGCGGCTGCAAACACAACGTCTCTTTTTAAACTGGTCCAATATCTTTGTATCCTCTAGCTTTTACAGGCTGGAGACATTTTGGAGTGATTCTCTGCTTTTAAAGGAGACATTTGGAATTGTATTTTTACCGCACAAAACTATGAGTAGCTAGAGGGTTCTGGGTTCAATCCCCCAACGTCTGCTGCCTTGTTGTAGGCGTCTTTGAGCAGGAAGCCCAGCGCACTAACGACCTCTCTGTGAAGTCATTGAGGAGCCAAGTGTCTGCTGAAGGACTGAATGGTAAAAATGATTTGTCATCTCGCATTGTTCGAGGGAATATAAAGGAGTATGCAAAACACTGTATGTCTGGACAACTGTTGGTAGCTGAACTCTTTCGTACTGTGATAAAGGCGTGGCAGCGGCTGTTTGACCCACAATCATGTTTGTCCAGGTCCAATCCTGGTCCCCTGTGGAGAGAGTGCAGGAGACACCATATTCTAAAACCCACTTTAACAAACTACAAGACAGGTTTGCTCCAGAAACCGAAACACACAGAGATAATGTATTCTATTCTGGCTTTCTTTTATTCTTTCTTTTTATGTATAGTCACACAACCTGTGTTGATCTTGGGTGCCCTGCTGTTTTTACTCTTTAAAGTGCAGCCATGTCAACAATTTCACAATAATCTAGCTCGGTTTTATTTATTATTTTACTAAACAAAATAAAATAGAATATTTTGTCCGTCGTAATGCAACACATTCTGGCGACTATAGTTTGCATATAGACTACGTTTTTTTCGACACAAAGCTCGGTCATGAATGTAGAACGAAAAAAGCTTTCCCGTTCCCTCTGTCCATGTGGTTATGTATGTGTTTCGTTTTCATCTACCATGGCCATCTACCAAACGTGTGCTCGAGGCCATAACAGCCGCTCTCTCAAGAAGAGGTTTCTGTTGTCCTAAAACAAAATGAAGACATCAAAGAAGAACCAACAGTGCTTAGGTTCTCCTGCCAGATGTAAGATCACCGTCTCAGATAATGGTCAGCTCTCCAGAGCATAATACCAGTGTGGTTACATAATCCACGTGCTATAAATACCACTCTGTATCTACGGCTCGTATATATAGCCCGCTGCTTGTACCAGCCCCTCTAAGAAGGCTGGGAACAGATTATTAGATGTTTATCTCATCATACAAATACATCATGTGCACCAGGCTATTGGGTAAAGTCTATGAATAAATGATTGCAAACACTCACACACATCAAGACATGTTGAAAACATACAGAACTAAACATGCACGCATCAATAACAACACAAAGGATGCATTGTATTGTTACATGTGTATTGTTATACCCATGCATTGATGCATGGGTATAACATGCGTGTGTGTGTGTGTGTTGCGTGCGTGCGTGTGTGTGGTGCGTGCGTGTCAGCCATACTTTCCATACAAACAAATCTGAGCTGCGCACTGATTCAGAAGAAAAATAACTCCTTGAATCTCCTCGTGGCGTGCGCACTCTCCTGACGTCTCTATTAGCCTGGCACGCCGCACTGCCTCCACCCCCCCCCCCCCCGCCCCGCCCTCCGCCTCCCGCCTCACCGCCACCCCCGCCCGGCCTCCGTCCGCCCCCCGCGGGGGGACGGCAGCGATAAGGTGCTACGGATCGCTGAACGCAACCTTTTCCTCGCGCGCTCGCGTCACACGGGCAGAGTGCGCCGGCTGTTCTACAGCGAAGGATAATTACACACTGTTACCGGCGTGTCTGCACATCACCGGCGCCCGGCCCAAGCCTCCTGCCCGCCCTCTCTCGCCGCGTTCCCGGCTTGTTTCTGGTGTGTGTGCGGCGTGTGTGTGAATGTTAACGCTAACAAAGTGGGCTTGTTGCCCGTGTGTTTTGGGGTGTCGGGAGACGCTGGTTCTTCTCCACTAATGGCCCGGTCGCCGTGGCGATGACAATGGGATGGTTTTGGTGTCCGCGCCGGTGAGAGTGAATAACGATGCTGTTTTGTTGGCATTTGGCGGAGATCCCCAGGTATCCTCCCCAAGAACACTCTGTGTCTAATTAATTCGAGTAATTCAACAAATTGTAACGTGAGCGAATAAACACACTCTCTTCGCATTGTTTGGAATTAATTTGTTATTCCCGGTTGCCATGTTGCATCTCCATGCGATGATTTAATATAAACTAATCGCTACTTTTAAACTTTCCGGAACCATTATTTCAACTGCAACTGTCATAATTATGACTGCAGTACTTTAACAACTACTATTGGATATGAGCCTGTTCTATGTTAACTATTCTCCTCATTCCTCCTACTAGGCCTGTGACTACTATGAGTACTCCTCCTACTGCTAATCTAATTAGCAGTAAATAGCAATGGTTCGATTAACATGTGATGCAGTCATTACGTTTTGGCACTTATTATTAGCATCAACTCATCGATCATGGCTTTTACAATCTATCAGAGCACCCTGATGGTAATGAGTATGCTTGATAAGCCGCGAGAGGCGGTGGTTTACATGGATTTGAGAACAGCTAGGGGGCGATGTTAGGTATGCTGCAAAGCTCACCGCCTCAAACCCTGCCATCTGTTTTCCTATACATGGTAATAAAATGGGTACTATAGACGCCTTAGTCAAATTTCACAAAAACAAACACGAGGCAACATAAAAAAGCGATCACTTATTGAAAACAAATCATTCATCTACCAAACAATACAGTTCCTCAAGACAGAAAATTGGTTGCTAAGCAACACAGAATAGCATATTCTGAGATTGAAAGCGCATTAGTGAATTCTTGTATGCGATCACAGGTGTATGACAACCCAGTCTCACGGAAATACGTGACACTGTCACATCACGTAATTATTTTTCGTGCAGAAAAGCACAATTTTCAAACTCATTCTAAATAGAAGAGATGAAGCAGCTACCTTTTTCCCGTTGCGGTTTGCCTACAGAGCAGCGCACCTGCATTAAATATATCTGTGATTTGTCAACATTTCTGAGAATCAAAGGTGAAAGTAGAAACGGGTGGCCAAAAGCTGTCATATTGTTAGAAATGTGTGCTTTTTGCCACGAAAAAAAATTAAATTACGTGTGTCCCAGATCACGAATGAATAGATTAAATTACGTGACAGTGTCACGTATTTCTGTGAGACTGGGTTGTGTATGACCCTAAAAGCAAGGTGTGTTTTAGATGATCAAGTTTCTATGTTTGAAACGGTATATCAACTGATTGCAAAGATCTATACACATTAAGGCAAACCAAAGACAAAAGGAACGAATAACTTCAATTTAGGAAGTATCGATTCAGAATCATAGAAGGTTACAGAGAGAGAATTCTCTCACAAATCTATTCTCTCCCCAACCCTTAACTTAGTACAGTTAAAAGACACAGATACATAGGTCTTTATTTTGAAGACTTTCGTTGTTAAAATAAAAACCTTTGATTCTTTGAATCTTAAAACGATGAACTGAAGGTCCACCGGGTGCAAGTGGGCTATATTCACATAGAACCTGTGCAAAGAACTGAATGAACTCCACAGTCATTTGTTCAGCAACGCAATGACCAACAGGAGCATGGCAGCATGCTCGTCCTTTCACTTACCAGTCAATGCATCACTTAAGAGGTTCCAATGGATGAGAGGTGAGATCGATACATCCAGGGCTACAGAAGGAGGGGAGGGAGATCATAAAAGCAGCTCACCAACGCCGGCCCCCCCACCCTGGTCTGATTCGTCTGAATCACCCTGGCCCTCTGCTTAATGCAAAGCGGCTTCTCGTGTGATTCATTGCAGGGCTGGTACATCATGTAGGAGCCCCCATCGATCCAGTCTGAGCATCTTAACAGTTTAAGCCCATTTTATTCCGTGCAGCATTCCGCGATATACGGTGCACACCGCTATATACTAAATGACGACAAATACCAATGTTTCTATGAATCCACTTGTTCGTAGAGGCTTTTATCTAATTACCTGCACTTCTAATAATGTGCAGGTAAGAATGAACCTCAGACCCTTCATTACATAATGACCTAAATTATAACTTTGAGCAGCTATACCGATTTCATTTGACAGATACAGGCAAAAAGGGTCAACTTATTTTGGCGAACAATGAAAGCCATGTTATGCTCGTTCTATTCTACTTCGACAATATTTTCCAACAATATATGCACTTCATCACTTCTTTTGATACCAGAGAGTGTTGCCTTGACAGCTGAATGGCAAGTCCACAAGTACTTTGTGTACATGTTACAAAGCACTCTGTATGGTTCCAATCTAGACACACATTGTCTGGCTATCATGCAGAATAAACTACATGAGTTACGAAAAAAAAAAAAAATTCATTTCTGTGTGTGCTGTATTCCTATAATGACCACACTACCACATCATGGCCTGTACATAATAAGCCCAATGCTCCATGAGAAAGGTCGGAGGTTGAGTTCTGAACGAGTACAAAGCACAGTTACAAACAGGTCACACTGCGACACTGCGTAGAGAAACAGTACCCGGTAGGATCGGCGTGGTTTAACGGTGTCCTCACACAGCTGAGGCGCCTCCCCGCCACCAAGCATCTCTTTCTGGAGCTCAGGGTTTTAGCAACAGTTGTCATCGTTGTGAAAGAAAATGATAAGCGGTCGTCTTTTGGCAGAATCTCACTGCGTCTTCCATCTGCCCTACAGATGGAAGACGTCTCTGTTGGCATTTGGATACATGGGAGGGGGGGGGGGGGGTCTCTCCATGGTGGCAATTGTTTTCAAATTGCAAACTTGCTCTTGGTGAAGAGATCTTATTAATCTTCTAACGTGTGCTTCTCCCCTTATGGTTCCTTCTCCAGGTTTGCGCCCTTTGATTTGGGGACGTTCTCTTCTGCTGGTAGAGTGGTTTGGACCAGGCTGTGGTAAAAACTTGGTCCTGTTGAGCCCTTTGAGACTGTAAGCGCTCTGATTCTCTACCAGTACAACGCTCTTGACTTGTGGGATTGCACGGTGCGATCTCCCTACCGGTCTCCTGAGTGTTGCGATCATTCACCGACGGGATATCCATAGACCAAACTCCCTGTGTGGTCTCGGAATGCCACTTAATTTCATTTGGCCATCATGTGGCCTCAATAAAACATGACTTTAGAGCCGGATGCGATATTGGCTTTGAGTTATTTATTATCAACAAAGGCTTCAAAGAATCCATGCTCGCCACAGTAATTTGAATCGCGGGGCGTCTACAACAAAGCGAATACACGCCAAAACACTTTGAGGTAATGACTAATGCAGTCTTTCAATTCATAGGCAACGCCGAGGTCATTATTAGATGTAATAATTCCCATGCGTAGACCCACAGAAAGGTTTTGCATAGACATGATTTATCATGTCTATTTAAGTTTAGTCTCTTCGGTTATTGCTGTGATGAAGAGAATGTTACATACCCATTCGGCCTCCGGCATCTCTTCATTTGAAAACAATTAAAGAGGATGATTTGCAATAATAATAGATTACAAAAATCATTATTCTCGTTATGGACTTCTTCAAACCGTCTTCCCTTTTATTTATGCCATTATTATTATTTGTTTGCACATTGTTTCATTTCATCTTCCAATTTTACAAGTAGATGAATCTATGGGGAGAGATGGTTCGATAGGGGACCACATAATCTATATGATAAATCTCATTAAATGGGTTTTTGTATACTGTATGCCATCCTGCTAACGAAGGATCCAGTTTGTGGGCAACTTAAACATACTGTGTGTTCCTTAAAATAGAAAACGGTGGATTCAGATAAGAGCGATCCCACGATCTAATCAAAAGATTCCCATGTATCCCCTGCCCCCCCCCCCCCCTCCCACTGAACATCATATCCAGCTGAAAGCCCCCGGGACCATGAAATCAAATCCTAACATTTATTCATATCTTCAAAGATGGGGCTTGTTATGAAGGAGCCATTGAGATGGGTTCTCTCTCGGTCAAAGCCGCGCCATTGGCCGGGAGGGGGAACACGCGCTCGTCTGGGTTTTTTTCTGCGTTGCCAGGTTCATGAAGATTAGAGGACGGCCATTTTCCCTCCCCTTGAAACCACCACCGACCTTTCTTGCTTTTACCAAAAATGCTTTGTTCGATTCAAGCCGTCGTGTTTATGGTTTGAATGACCCCATTTGTTGTTTTCCATTTCAGCATTTCATAGTTTTCATTGGTCCATTTTTTCCAATCTTTTCAATAACCAAATGTAGCCGGGTTTGCCGACGCTTGTGAAAATACCATTTATCTTTGCCCGTAAAAATAAATTAAACCAGCAGAACAGAACGTCAAACTTCCAACAACGCAGCTTTTACTTTTTATTATTTCTTTTAAAGAACACATCCGCCCGCCATGCGGAAAAGGGTCTTTCACGAGCCCCTTCAGAGTCCCTCGGGCCGGGCCCCCAGGAGCCCACACTCTGCTGAAGGCTTTCACTGCGGCTGCTGACTCTGGCAATACCTTTTAACTTTCAATAAAAAAGCAGTTCTTTTTGGAAGAGGCTGTTTGGATAACGGCTTCCGTCGGAGAAGGAGGGTGGGCCTGTGAGTGATGGGGACGGTCGTGGGATGGAATCCCACCGTTGTGGGCCAGTCCGGGGTCTCTGCTCACATGTTGTAGGATCCTCAGGGTGGAGGCCATGAGGGTGACCAGCAGCGGGGAGGACTTTGAGCCTTTCTTTTTCGTACGCTTCCTGATAACGTGCAGAGAAACAGCACGATGTTGTTATGGTGGACAAGTGGCAGCCACTCACCTCCCGGTCTAGAGTGATTGAGTTCGGTGTACCGTGTCCGCAATATATAATGTATATTTATGATATTATATTTGATACACCTATAGGCAGGTGCATTCCTAGGCGTATTCTAAACCCTATGATCGATCTGAATTCAAATCTAAGTCGCAGTGTGTAAACGCAGAGTTAAAAGAATGACAAAAAACTACATCCAGGGTATCTCCAGTCCCTCCCTCTCTGTCGCTCTCTCTCTCTCTCTCTCTCTCTCGCTCTCTCTCTCTCTCTCTCTCTCTCGCTCTCTCTCTCTCTCTCTCTCTCTCTCTCTCTCTCTCTCTCTCTCTCTCTCTCTCTCTCTTTCTTTCTTTCTTTCTTTCTTTCTTTCTTTCTGTCTGTCTGTCTGTCTGTCTGTCTGTCTGTCTGTCTGTCTGTCTGTCTGTCTGTCTGTCTGTCTGTCTGTCTGTCTGTCTGTCTGTCTGTCTGTCTGTCTGTCTGTCTGTCTGTCTGTCTGTCTGTCTGTCTGTCTGTCTGTCTGTCTGTCTGTCTGTCTGTCTCTGTCTCTGTCTCTGTCTCTGTCTCTGTCTCTGTCTCTGTCTCTGTCTCTGTCTCTCTCCCTGTCCTGGAGAATGGACTCTTCTCCATTGTAACCAGCTCAGCTCAGCGGCGTAGAAAAAACAATTAGAGAGCACCCCGTCCCCGGAGGACGGCGTGCGGGGACAGATAGGTTTTATAATAGATTCCTGTCCGTGTAAAATGAGATGCCGACCTCCAGGTCCACTCGGAGGCCTGGCTTCAGGGAGCTGGCTGGAGCTCACTCTCCCCGTGGGGCTCAGAGATATTCATCCCATCAGCTTCTCCCCTGGCCGCCCTGAGCCGTCAGACTGGCCCTGGTGGTGGGGGTGGGGGTTGGTGGTGGTGGTGGTGGGGGGATTGGTGGTGGTGGTGGTGGTGGTGGTGGTGGTGGTGGTGGTGGTGGTGGTGGTGGTAGTCGTGGGGGGGTTTGTGTGTCTGGTCGTGGCGAGGCAGACAGCCGAGAATGTTTCCTTAATGTGTTATGTTTTTTGTGTTGATAGTTCTCAAGACAAATTTGCGAGTCGTACACGATTTTGAAAGGTCGGCAACGAGACGAGGTCTGGTAATGTGACATGCTTGCGATCTGCAATGTTTTCGTTTGCGACGTTCGAAAACCCATGACGAAAAGTTTGGCATGTTAGAATTTTTGGGGGAATCGCAAGACATATCCATTGTCGACATGAGGGAACCCCACAGACAGCTGGAGCTCACGCGCAGTGTTTACCAACTGACTTCACTGCACTACGCTGAGTACACAGTAATGGCATTCAAAAATGAATACGATCAATAGCAAGAAGAAGAATGTTAATAAAGAAAACGAGAGGAAATGGAACAACCTAATTGGGACAACTTTGGTTGAAATGTGGCAGCAACGTCCCTGTATTTTCGACCTGTCCACAAAGGAGTTTCACAATAGGGTGAAGAGAAATGGCCGACGCCCTTGACCTACCCGGGAAGTTTAAATCATAAACCTCATAACCTCAAACCGCCAGCAAAGTGCCTAGTGCTAGGTACTGGGGATCCATTGTTGACGCTCTGTTGCTAGGCTCCGTTGTTGCTGCCGGGTACTTTGTATCGCTCATGTCACGCGCAACGCAACTACTGTGAGGAGTTGCTGCATGGAGCAGTTATAAAAACTACTGGAACCTTTATGAAAAAATATTAAAAAACATTTATGCCAGTTCTAAACCTTAGATTTTCTCAATATCTTGCGAACGTGAATGATACAAAGTAGAGAGCATCGCACCCTCGAATCTTGTAGTGTGGCTAGTCTTCCGACGAGACAAGGCCCGATTTCCTGGCTCTGTGATCGTATAGTGTGACATGTTAAATCGTGGAGGAATATCTGAGAATCTTGTAGTCTGAACCAGCCATAGCAAGAGGAATATCAAGGATGAATGCAGTAAGTTCAAAACGATTATTTTCCGGAAATAAGTTCTTTCAGTTCCGTTCACTATCACGATTTGTTCGTTTGATTAGTTTTTTGGATTAGTTCGTTAAATCAGATTACGTCATTTGACAGGAAATCTCACAGGTGTCTGCCCCCCCCCCCCTGCTTATAAGTATTGGGCACGCCCGCCCAATTAAGGCATTTTCACAGCCTGCCTTTCCATACAATAGTATCTGTCTGCGTCCTGCAAGACGGAGGCGTAACTTGTAGTAGGAGGCGTAACTTGTACTAGGAGGCGTAACTTGTTATTTTCTAAATCGCGGTCCACACGAGATCTTTCTCTTTTCGCGGTAAACAAAAAGCGTTGTAAATCACGGTTCACACGAGATCTTCATTGAAGTCGGGTCTTCCGATATTCATGACGGTAAGTCAATTTAAGGCCTAATATTTGAGGTCCGAGTTGCGGTCATTTATGTACCCGCGCACCACTGCTACATACAGATCACTTCCGCGATTTAGAAAAGTACTAGACACGCCTCCGACTACATGTTACGCCTCCTCGTGCAAGTTACGCCTCCTCCGACTACAAGTTACGCCTCCTACTACAAGTTACGCCTCCGTCTTGCAGGACGCAGACAGACCCAACTCTTTCCATAAGGGTACTGTCGGCGGTCGAAACGCCAGCCGTAATTAAGCTGCGCCAAGCCGCACACACAGGGAATAAAACAGTAACGAAAAAAAGTTTCAGTCACGGTGCGCTCGGAAAACAAAAAAAGTGAATTTCTGTAGCATTGGCCTATACGACGCAGTTCAACCATTTCCAGGTTAGGTAAAACAATACTTAATTAAAGCATGCAATTTAAAAAGAAATCATATAAGGTGCTTGCATGACATTGAAGCCTACAGCGTTTTGTTTTATGTTAAAAAAAAAAAAGAATCAAAGAATCAGTTTCTCCTTCGGGATTCGTTCGCTGTGAACAAATTGTTTGCGACTGACCCATCCTTACTAAATACACATATGGTTTATTTTAAAAACCCTTTGAGTAGTTGGTGCACAGAAACCGTGACCTTGTCAATATTTCTGCCCAAAGTCACCATTTTATTAAGTAGACCAACTGACAACTGAAGAACAATATTTGTTTTACGTCTGCTCACTTTAACTTGAAAAGCTTAAGGATTGATTACCTAGGGGTGGCTTCATCCTCACTCAGGGAAATGCTTTGTGTCAACCGTGGGAGGAATCAAAAGAAACAGGACAACAACCGCTGAGGACCACATCTATTCTGCACTAAATCCACATATTTGTATCACAAATTTCAGTTTCTTTTCAACTCTAGCTTCTCATTTCTTTCCCCATTGTTTTTCTGACCTTCAAATGCAAACCTCGATGTGATGGTTCTGATATGACTGGGATTTCAGTTTATCAAAAAGATGTGTGTCAGAGCCATAAGGTGTGTGTGTGGGATGGCTCAGTCCAGTCCCCTTGATCCAGCGTCCTGTCTGATCCAGCTGTGATGTTCTGTGACCCGCGTAAGTTTATTTTATTTCATCCCTCGGGGCCTGGCAGGACATTGTGTCTCTTAATGAACCATTTCGGCCTCCCTGCCTGTCCCAGAATCATTGTGTTCTACCCTTTCATGGAAATCCAATCGGGTTTCTCCTGTGTGTGGCGGCCGCCAGCCTTCAGATGAAGGCCGGTAGTCTGTCTCGTTCCCGTCCTACTGGCGGTAAGCGAACAGGAGTGAGCCCCCATCGTGTGAGACGGACAAAAGACACACTATTCACAATGTTTCTTTACCTCTCCCTTCAGAGTAATTACGGTATTACGCCGAACATGAGAACTGTGTCAGTGGTTTTATAGCTTGACATTTCCATTTGCGAAGAATGAAGATGTATTTTTTTCTTGGGGGGGAAGTACAAAGGATATCTCTTGGAACTGATCATGGGGAGATTAACTGTCATTAGCGGGATGGTTTTAGCGTTTAATGTTTCTGTTGTGCGAGTTGATTGAAGGATTCTTGTGGCTGCTGTTACCCTCTGCTGTTTGAATGCATTTATTTTCTGGGTAATCAAAAGTTTACTTTTGTGTTCAAGTTTGATTGAATGGTCATCAACCAAATAGTCCTTTGGTCAAACTCCCCCTCTAGATTTTCAGTCCTGTTTCATTCTCCTAAAACCAATGCAAGTAGAAACCTGCAACACATATGCTTATCTTTCATGGCCCATAGCATAAAACAGTTAAGGTCCCACACACCAGAACGTAGGATAGGCCTACTGGGGACAATACACACAGAGAGGAGGGGGGAATAAACATGAAACCACACCATTCCGCAATTACATTTGCTTTATATGCAGGAGAATTGTCCTTTGCTTCGCCAATCCTGAGTTTCTAATAACTAAAACAAATATTAAAAAATCAATCAACTTGATGATCATGAAAAATGAATGACTCCAGGCCTAAAAAAAAAAAATTGTTCGGTTCCGGTTTCCGACCGACCCTGTCAATTTATGTGCGACCCAAATCATTTTATGAGCTTTAAAAAAAATATATAATAATAAAAGAAAAAAGAAAAATTGATACAAACTATAATTCAGTTTTTGTACAGCACCTCTTCATTCTGTACAAGGCTGAGCGATTTTTCTCGTTTTTTAATGAAAAACACCGACCTATCATTCGCTGCCGCTGGAAAAAATAAAATAAAAAAATAAAATGAATTCCCTACCTACCCGTGACCTCAACTGACAACCAACAGGAACCAATCTTTACATATTTTTAGGCCCCATTATTAAAATGGTGGCACTTGGACGAGCCGCCATCTTGGCTGCATTCCAACCCCACACGCAGCGTTTCGATTAGCACTTCCCACCAGCAACCTTCTTCTCAACTTTCTTCTCCACTACACAATTTATGTTTCGTGCAACGTGCCGATCAAACACTGCGTTTAATCCCTATTTATCCCGACACCAGACCGACAAATGAGGTTCCCGATATCCGTTCCCCTCCGACGCTCCCCGATGCAGCTCACGTCTGCCAGGAGGCGGATCGATCGGCCGCAAGTCAAACGCTACGTTAGTGGTCGTCCTGACACACCGAACTATCGGCAACTCTGCCCTCAGTCCCTCTCCTTCCCTTCTTCCCTCCCTGGCTCTCTCTCTCTCTCTCTCTCTCTCTCTCTCTCTCTCTCTCTCTCTCTCTCTCTCTCTCTCTCTCTCTCTCTCTCTCTCTCTCTCTCTCTCTCTCTCTCTCGCTCGCTCTCCCACTCTCCCCCTCCATCTCTCCCTCTACCTCTCACGCTTCCTCACATTCCTCTCTCTCTGTCTCTGTCTCTGTCTCTCTCTCTCTCTCTCTCTCTCCCTCTCTCTCTCCCTCTCCCTCTCTCTCTCTCTCCCTCTCACTTCCTCTCTCCCACATCCTCGCTCTCTCGCTCACTGGTATGTGTCTTGTTCAGTTTTTTGGGGCGAGGGAAGTAGATCGTAAGCATAATGAGTTGCCCCCCCCCCCCCTCCCCTCCGCCCGGCTGACAATGCAGCAGAACAGTGTATTGGGGGGGGGGGGGGGGGGTTTGAAGAGCTGTCGCAACAAAATATCATCAATCAGTCGCCGGGGCAACTGCGGCCTGCTCTGTCTGAAGGGCTCCTTGAACGTTCCAGACGATGTCAGCATCGGGATCGGACCCGGTTCACCTTCGTTCGCTGATTTCCCACAGGGATCGCTGGAGGAGGAGAACCTATAGTAGGACCCGGGTTGGCTTCCTCCGTGCTGTCCTACACAGCGTCACGCGCTCTCTCTCTTCATGAACCATGCGGTCCATGAAGGTCCAAGCAGCCCTGTAGCCCTTTCATACGGACGTGCGTGGCAGGCAGGGTCATGGGACGGCGTTGGTTGGTGGCGGGGCTGCCAACGAGGTTGGGGGGGGGTTGAACTTCAGTTCGCTCTCTGGAAACGCGCGTCGGGCCACGGCGCTGGACCGTCTCACCCTGGGTTGAATCTCGTTAACTGGTTTAAAGCCCGTCCATCGTCCACAAAGCAGCAGCTCCTAGAGGCAGGCTGGCGTGTGTGTTTGTGGCGTGTGTTGGGGCAGAGTACCGGGTACCGGAAGAGTTCTGTGGCGATTGCACAATCCATTCAAATCCCGTCGGAGAAAACCACATTCCCTTTGCCTGCTCTCTGGCACTAATCGCCTGTTTTACCGGAGAACATGGCGTATTAAGGACACCTTTTACAGTCTGACGCACATACACTTTGTCTTAAACAACCCTTTTAGGGCCGCAGCCACTTTGCCGTTCCTCATCGCACTCCTAAGCTGTACCATTATTGTTTTTAGTCTTTCTTGCCATCGCTGCTTACGATGCAATCTGAAAATGTATGATCAAGGTCAGCTTTTCTTATTTTCGTCCAGAGCAATTAATCACAACACCTTTTTATTGCGCACATTTGATTATTACTCTCTTGGTAGCATGGTGTGAATCAGGGCAAAGATAGAATCAGGAGATGGTTTACCACAGCTTTCATACCTGGATTCAAGTCATTCATGCTGCGTAAAACCATATATTTATCAAATGTATAACTTCACACATTGATATTTTACCCAGACCATATGATTCCGTCTTTTTCAATTAATGTCTTTTTCCAATAAATCATCTTCAAAGCTTAATAAAAACAGTTTCTGAAATTGAGGTTAGCATGCATTTCATGGCACATTGAACACTGAATAAAAAACATCTCCTGAGTCTCGTGGCATTAAAGAGCGCTCGGCATTCGGTTTGTGTGTTTTTTTTCTCCGCCGCTTGCTAATTCACGGCGCCAATCAAGTGAAGCGCAGCCGCGTTAAATGCCAGCGTATCCTTTGAGAGCTTTGCCTCGCCTTGCTTTTCGAGCCGCAGAGGATATTACAATATTGCCAGTTGCTTTCTATAATCTTAATCCAAGCGTCAGGAGTATCTGCGATGTGCAGGACTAGCTAACCTGCCACGGGTCCTTCTCGAAAGTATTCAAGCACAGTCTCTGCACGTCAAGGGTTTCAAACGGCTAATCTCCAGTGTGTTTCTTATGTCACAGCAGAAGAACTCGACAAGGCAATTGGAAAGAAAACAGTCCTAAATGAAGGTGGTTCTTTCCGTTGATTCCAAGAAGACAAAAATATGTTCTTTGGTTATCTGCACTCGCTGATTTTTTTGGGGCACAACCCTGTTCAAATCTGGAACTTCATCAGAAAACTGTGTTGCGTTTAATTCTTTCTGCACTTTTCCGCTCTGGAGAAAAAGGTCAATCCGAGAGCTCCCTCTCATCTGCAGCCTCCATCTCGTGGTAGAGAACGTCGGGTTGCAGTTGAAGACCTTCATCTCAGCCAGGATTATGTACGGTCTGGGTAAACCCTTTTCCTCACCATGCTAATGACTGGGACATGTAGAGCCAAGTGGCATCAACAAAAATGTAATCCTTCATTTGCTGTTTTTTTCCCCCTTTTTCCGCGGAAAATAAGTGCTGTCTGCCAAGTATGTTTAGATTATTAGCATTTAGCTTTAGCGAAGCCCTCATTTGTTAACAAAGAGGCTTATTGATGGGAGCCCTCAGTGAGCAAGTCGCAACACAGTTGGCCCCGCCAAGACAAAACGAGAACGGCCACAGCCTTGACTGATGGAGAATAAACACAATCTGTTACATCGTGGTTACACCCCTCCCCCTCCAATATTAAAACTAAACGTAAGGTCTACCAAGTACAGGTAATATATTCATGCCCTTTGTTATTTCTCATTGCTTTAAAAAGAAAACAACAAAACATATTTCCATTGGTTAAATGTCTTCCTCTAGTTGTTTATTTTCAAGTGATTTAACAAAAGCAGACGTGCCAACAAATAAATCAAATTTATTTATATTACCGCATTTATTCAATCTTTTTATTTCCAACCGGATTTCCCGACCCAGCAGACTGAGAAAATCCCCAGTCACCGTTCTGCAGTGTTCAGGGAGGTTGAAAAAGGGGTAACCCCGTTTAAACACCTGCTGCAAGACACACAGTCCCCGTATCCCCAATTAAAAGGTACATCTTATCTGTTGTTGTAATCTATAATCTGCCTTGACACATCCCTGATGTAACCATGGCGACGTGCGACGTGCACTCAGGCGCTAAATTGCTCACATATCTCCCCCCCCCGCTGTCGGACATGTTGGTGTCGACTGCCGGAACCTGCCACCAAATTACCTGTGTTGTCGCCTGATCTCACCAGCCGGGGGGGGGGGGGTGTAAACGTTGTGTCTGCACCGCGGCCGCGGGCCAGAGACACAACCAGTTCAGTTTCAATGAAATTGGTTCAGTCCTCTCTGTGTCTTTCGAAATATAATACTATTGAAAATCAAAGAACCTGATGTGCCGAAGACAATTAGTTGTGCGATTTTGGTCAATTCAAGTCAATTGTTTTTTAAATCATGTAAAAACCCTGTCGATTGAGTATTCCGGCATTACCATTTGCCATATGGCTTTCCAATGTTAAATATTCTTGGAGCGTAAACCTTATTCTGAGGTTCTGAAGTGCAGCACTAGAGTGGTAAATTATCTCTGGGCGGCAGTAATTATGAGGGGCGGGGGGGGGGGGGTGATTTACATGCTGGGCCGCGGGTGGCCGGCCTGGATTCCACATTCAAACTGTCCTGTAGTGGTCTTCCTGACGCCATTCAAACCGTCTCATAAAGACGGAGCAATGCATAAACATCGCCCGTAATTCAGACTTCGATAAATCTGGAACGAGCTTCTTTCTGCCTCCTCTTAAGGCCAGGAGGATATCCTTTGAGGACAAACAATTTCTTTATCCTTGTTCCCTGTCTTTCAGTCTCTCTCTCTTTCTCTCTCGCTCTCGCCATTGCCCTCACACTTACTCACTCTGTGTCTCTGTCTCTGTCTCTCTCTCTCTCTCTCTCTCTCTCTCTCTCTCTCTCTCTCTCTATCTCTCGGTCTCTCTCTTGGTCTATCTCTCTCTCTCGTGCTCTCTATCGGCCTCTCTGTTTCTCGCTCTCTATCTGTCTCTCTGATTCTTTGTCTCTTTCTCCATCTCTGTGTCTCTCGCCGTATCTGAAACATGCTCCGAATGTACAGCTGTGTTCCATTTCGTGATGTATTGAGTGTTGAACAGCGACTGAGATAAACCGAATTTTAAGCGATGCGTTGATATAACGCTCTCTCGGTCGCCCGTCGTCATCGGCTCGGATGACGCTCCGAGAGAGAGAGAGAGAGAGAGAGAGAGAGAGAGAGAGAGAGAGAGAGAGAGAGAGAGAGAGAGAGAGAGAGAGAGAGAGAGAGAGAGAGAGAGAGAGAGAGAGAGAGAGAGAGAGAGAGAGAGAGAGAGAGGGAGAGGGGGGGGGGATCTGGTTGGTCCTATCAGTTCAAATCATCAGGGCTAACCACATCTCCCCATCGGTCTCGCATGCATTTGATTGGCAGTTGATTGTGTTCTTCCGCACAAAGTACTTCGATAGAGCCCGGGTGGCGGCGGCGGCGGCGGCATTGCTTTCTGTTGCTCTCGGCTGATCGTCCCCTCCACTGAAGCACTGTGATTGGCCACCGCAGTGAGTGAAAGGGGAAGTGGTTGGAGGGCTGCGTGTGCGGCCGGCGTGGAACCCCACGGCGCTCCCTGGTGGTCGCCTGCGGAGGTGCTGGTGGAGGGTCGCTGGCTGTGGATTAACTACTTCCTTTCCGCTGTCGTCTCAATGTTTGTGTTTCTGTTGTACCAGCTGTGACTGGTAGAAAGCTACCAGTCACAGCTGAAACACAGACATCACAACATGCACACATGAGCGCAGACACACAAGCAAACCTGACCGCACCTGCTGCGCACACACACACACACACACACACACACACACACACACACACACACACACACACACACACACACACACACACACACACACACACACACACACACAGAGACACAGACAGACAGACAGACAGACAGACAGACAGACAGACAGACAGACAGACAGACAGACCGCAGGAGGAAATCGAACGCCCGGTCTCCGCAACTTTAAAATGTTTGTTATGTTTTCCAAAGGCCTGCATCACTGGGGAGACAACAACAACAAGCTATTTTCACCATTCCATCTGACAGCTCTCGCTCGCGGCTGGCGGGAAGTGGCGGTCGCGCCACCCAGCACGACGCACTAATGAGAGTGGGTCTGTGGAAAGAGCGGAAGAGAGAAACGGAAAGAGTGCGTGGGGGGGACATGAAGGCAGCTCCATGTGGACGGCGCTCCATCTTGGCTGCACTTCCATTGTCCCGCTCTTGATTATCCAGCGCTGGGTGATCACAGGACCTTGAAATGCCCCCTCCCCCGGGCCTCCCCCGGGCCTCCCCCGGACCTCACCCGCCTGATGACCAGCCCTCCCTCTGAAGCCCTGCTCGGCTCCCTCCGTCTCCCCTCCTCCCTCCGTCTCCCCTCCTCCCTCTGTCTCCCTCTCCTCCCTCTGTCTCCCCTCCTCCCTCTGTCTCCCTCTCCTCCGCTCCTCCCACTGAGTGCACGTGTGGAGAGGGAGAGAGGGCCATCCTTCCACATGGTGTGAGCTGTTGCTGAGTAAAGTGCGCTGGGTTCATCATCAGTCCGGCAGCGGGCTGGTCGATGGAGGGGGGCTCCAGCCGGCCTGGAGACGGTTTTTAATCCGTGGCCCCCCTGGGGCCCTCCTGACATCTCTCATTCCATGTCCGTGTCGGAATGAAGCGTGATGCAAGGAGGAGACACACACAGATGAGACATCGTCCTGCTATCTCATCTCGTTGGGTATTCTGCTTCAGCATTAAGACGGCCGCACTCGGCCTTTGATACGGCGGGGGATCCAGATGGAAACGGAGTCAAATAGACCCGAAACTCACTTTCTGGCAATTTGAAAACCTTCGACAGATGTTGAAGGAAATGTAGACGAGGCACACAATCACTGGAACATAACCTTGATCACGGGGCGCAGTGCATGCAGTCAGTCATGCGCTAATCCGTTCATTTATTCATATCTCAGAAAGCGGTACCGTTGTTTGGATTCACTGCGAGCAGGGAGGGGAGACGCCAGCGTCCTTCAGGGAAGGAGAACGGAGAGCCTCTCCGCTCTGCCAGCCCGCCGCGCCGGGGTTACAGAAACACCTCGTCAGGTCGGGTCAGATTCACTTCCGTAGCTCCTCCTGTAGTTACAGTAAAGGTGTCTGTGTGTCCCACGGTCTGAGGAGATTTAACAGCCCCGCCGCTCTCACCTAACCTTCAGCAGATTGAGGGTGAATGTAGAGGAAGGGTGGAGCGACGATAAAAGGGTCTTCGAAGTCGAAGTCAGGAAGCGGCCAGTGGGGGGACGGATAAGGCGTGAACGGGAGAAGACGGATAAGGCGTGAACGGGAGAAGACGGATAAGGCGTGAACGGGAGAAGACGGATAAGGCGTGAACGGGAGAAGACGGATAAGGCGTGAACGCGAGAAGACGGATAAGGCGTGAACGGAGGAAGACGGATAAGGCGTTTATGGTAACAAGTTCAAACCGTTGTTTGGTCAAAAGCGCCGGCGTCGTATTCCATTTTTTGGAAGAAGTTTGTGCCTTCGCTGGCTGGTGTATCATTAATTAGCTGGCGTGACGCACACTCTGTTGTTTTGTGTGTTTGTTAAGATCAGCGTGTCAGTACTTCAGCAAATAATTGGGTCTGGTTGTGTGCCGAGCGGTAGTCTCGATCAATGACATCCCAGTGCAACGCGTGGTATGAAAGCCGGATGCGCTCGCGGTCCACTAATGACAGTGTTCTCCGTGCCAAACTGTTAACGAACTACAACCCGCGTCTCGGTCGCTCGGTAACGTGCTTCGACATTTGGTAAATGCGCAAACATTGGAAAAAAACTGAAATAATTAAAGGAGCTATTATGAATGTCAAACAATTGGCCCGATCCCATTAAAACCATTGCTCTAATCAGTTTTCAGCTCCAGAGTGACTGTTTTGGCAGTTGGTGATGCAAGCAACATAAAATAATTAGGATTTAAAGAAGCTGCCTTTTTAATTAGCGGGAGCCATGTTTTCCTCCTCCCTCGCGCAGGGCGGGGCAGGGCTCGGAGTCAGGGGGAGCGCCGCTCCACCAACAATCCTTCAGCGCACGATTGGGAACTGAGATCTTGGCTCCTTCTCTTCTCAAGCCTTAGACGCAGAGCTAGGCTATAAGGCTTTAATTTTAATTTGGGAATTGGTCGCCAGAAAAAATGCCAACCGGTATGAAAAGATAAGTATCATGAAATATGGTTAATCAAGCGGAGTCACTCGAGGGATTCCAAATAAACTTTAACAAATGGGAAAAATCGTTTTCCTGGATTCAGGCCGAAGTGTAGGGATAATGTTTCAAGCATACTTTTATTGCCGTTTCCAGAGAACAGCATTGTTATTGCCAAATACACCCATTGATGTTTTATCACAGTGTTGCATTAGTCACCTCAGGATAAACCGATTCACCAGAGTAATGACAAAATCACTGTGATGTAAACCCTAAATACTTGTGTTTTAGTTTGTAGTTTCTGCCAGAAACTAAAACGAAATCCAACGGAAACTTTCAGATTACAGCGACATCAGCAGACAAAGTCACCCTGGAAACAATGAACATTGAAGGTGAATAATGCCTGCCACACGCGCTGCTTTGACTCAAGCATGTCTTGTTAAAGCAGCGAGCCGAAAGGAGACCCTGCAGATGAGGGTTAGAAATGTTAAGTATTTAAGCGCAAAATGGAGCCTCGAGCTGAATGCAGAGCAGGCGGAGGAGTAGTGAAAGCGACCGAGTTAACCTGCCTTCGAATCGGAGCTCCGCTCTCGTTACCTGCCTGTGCGTCATAAATAAACCAATAAGCTATTCAAAGGGAAATGTATGAATAGGGATAGAAATCATTCCTAGTGTTTGTAATCGTTGTTGTGTATCTCTCTATCTCCATGCCTGTCTGTCTACATCTATCTGTCTTGTCTATGTTATTATGTCAGTATCTTCTATCTCTCTGAATGTCTCTGTCTGGCTGTGCCTGTCACTCTATCTGTGTCTATCTGTCTTGTCTAATTGTCTGTCTGTTTTATTTATGTCAGGCCGTATCTGTCCGTCTGTCTGTTCGACTCTATCCATCTGTCGGCTGTGCAAATGTTTGTCTGTATCTATCAAGGTCTGTATGTCCGTGTATATCCATCCGTCGCTGTCTATCCAGCACGCCATACATCTTCTGCGCCTTGGTTAATGAGGTTAACACCAGCCCCTCCTACATCAGCAACCACGAGATGCAGATGGTGCCCAAGACACCTGGGGAATAGGGAATAACAAGAGAAGGAGCCCGAGAAGCCAACAGGCAGACTAGTTGTGTCCACAGTGGCCCCGATGCCTTTAAAACCATCTGTCTTCCGCTATTTGGGTCCTATTGGTGGTGGGAGGAAGGTAAAAGGATAGACACATGAACGTGGACGCGAGAACAAAACGTCTTGTGGACACGCAATAATCTTAGTAAAAAAACATCTTAGTAGGGGCGGTATGAGGTTCAAGAGGTCGAGCGGATTGGCTGGTGACCAGAAGGTTGACGGTTCAATCCCCGGCTCGTCGTAGCTCGTCGAGGTGTCCCTGAGCCAGACCCCTCACCCTGACTGCTTCTGACGAGCTGGCTGTCGCTTTGTGTGGTTGACTCCGCCGTCGGTGGGAGAATGTGTGAATGTGAGGAAGTATTATGAAGCTTTGAGTAGCCGCTGGTTAGAAAAGCGTTGTATAAATGCAGCCCATTTACCATTTAGGTCAGAGGAGATTCTATAGTTGTGTACATGTACATTACGTTAATGCACACTTTTTATTCCCTTTGTTGATCTAAATACCCAGCATTCATTAATGTAATGAGTGGAATTCACATCACACGCCGCAAATTGAGTCGACCTATGGAGTTTGTTTCTGCCGGTCATATCATCATCAACACATTGGTTCGTACCAGCGTCAGTTTCCGGGAGCTTTGACGTCTCCACCAGGAGCACCACAGAGTTCCAGCGCTGGCTGGTGCGGGCCGCCATCACCTCCCTAGGACAACACTGCAGAGCAACAAAGTGGCATTTGAACTCCGCTGCACCAACGCGTCCAGATATCACACCGTTTCGATGCAGGAATGTATCCTGATGCAAGCCCATTGTGGCGTTTTTTATTTATTTTTTCCTCCTTCATTTTTCATGAAAAGAGTCATGGTAATGTACAAAAGCAGGCGTGACCTCGAGAAGAGATGGAGGAATGGTGTATGATTTAACAATCAGTAACCTTTAGCATTCTAGGGCCCACACCGTAACACAAGTCGTTGGTCTCACTAGTTTGAACTTGAAGTTAAGATCTACTTAGCTCTGTGAGATGGTGCACGCCGGGGCGAAATTATTGTGTGCCCTTTAACACGTTCTCTGGGATATAATAGTGTGTGTGTGTGTGTGTGTGTGTGTGTGTGTGTGTGTGTGTGTGTGTGTGTGTGTGTGTGTGTGTGTGTGTGTGTGTGCGCGTCTCGAAGCCCCACCTGCAGCATTAGGCTGCTGTGGTTTACCCCCGTTCTGTTTTCTCCATTGTAGAGAACGTCTTAGGTCAGTCGTGCTAATTGTATTATATCACATTACTAGATTATATCATAAGAGCGTGCCCTGTGTTACATTTCTTTCAGTCTTTTCAAAATTTTGAAGCTTTTGGTAGTGGAATAAAAATGCATATATTAACACAAATATGAATATGTTTAAGAGGCCAAGCGTTTCAGCTAAGCTATTCCTATTCCATTCGGTTCCATTCCATTCGGGTTCTGAGAGCTGGTTGAGTCACGGATGATTGCATAGTCTAGCCTAAACCAGTACTCAGTCAGGACAAAGACAGCCTCTCCATCAGCCAGGTCAGTGTGGGTTGGGAGTGACGCATTCATTTTTACCTGAGAACTCTTCACAAGTCTTTGTGGAGGCTACGGTGACCTGAGATGCCTCATCCTAACTTTACTTTATGTTTACATTATTCAGTTGGCAGAGGCTGAGAACAATCAAAGTGTACAATCAAAGCCCTAGCTACAGATAATTGTGCTGCACTAGAGTTTCTAGTTTAACAAGAGGGTGCAGACTGGCTATAGAAAATTTAGCTAGTCAGCGAGTGAGAAGTTTTCAGTATTTGTTTCATTGTGGCAGAGGTGCACAACAGCAACATCAGAAATAGTCGATTCCAAACTACTGTCAAGATGTATATCAATACATATGTATGAGTTGAGTATCGGATGGATAAAAGGCATCTGATTTGAGGGTTCCTAGGAGCCGGCAGGGTTTGCACCATCTCTGTTCTGCCAGTGGTCCTACAGACTCCAGCCCTCGGCCCCCAAGGACCCCCTGGTGATTCAGGAACTCATTACCATGTAAACACACCACTGCAACCCTCGGATGATTTGCATTGCTAAACTTTTTGACAGGCCAAATAATTGGTAGAAAAATTGACGCGCACACTTCATGATCAAAGGCAGGGCCATCGAGACCGGCGTGTTGGGACTGGTTTTGGTTAAGAAATCCATGTCACTTTTAAAACTGCCTGTGCCTGTCAGACGTTTTGACGTTGGTAAGAGTTTATTCCTGGAAACACGTTTTGTGAGATTGTGTTTCTTCTTTATTGTTCCCCCCCCCCCCACCTCTCGCTCTGCCCTCCAATGCTGGGAGGTTAACATGTTTATCCTGCAGTCCTCCCGTGTTCTGTCACTCGGTATTCTTGGAGAGCCCCAGAGGAGGTGATTGTAGCGGGCCGTTTTGACTCAATCCCATTACCTGGGCCTCTCAGGGTCTGTGTGCGTCGACGTATACGATGGAGCCTGCTCCGTAATACACTCGGCCACATGAAATTTAAACGTATGCATTGAAATGTATTAACTATTACGATTTACTGTTGGGCGAGATACCGATTGTCTTTCTCCAGTCTCGGTGCGGTACGCATACATCGCTTTGTGTATTGAAAATGTGATTAATGGGTTACTAAATACAAAGTGATTGATGGAATGGTCAAAATCTTCATAATTTCTAAATAATAATAAATAGTAATAATAACAAGTCACTGCAACAGTTACCATGAAGTATTTGAACACCCGTCAAAACAAAATCCTTTGGCCCGATTGGCTCTCTTCGTCAGCCAGGGCCAGGGTCGAGACCGGGTGGCGAGCTGGGCAGGAGGTTTAACTCCCCCGTACGTAAACCAGACAGACTGAGGACCTGTCCTCGCTCCGCTGGGGGTCCATAACAGCCCCCACGTCCCCCAAAGGGCCCCTCCTCACTGTTTGTCGCCTCACGTCTAGGTCCGATCTGATCATCACTCACAATGCAGCCGTTTCCCCTCGGTCTCCTATATAACGTAACGTTGTTATCACCGAACTGCCGGACGGCATCAGGAAATAAGAGGAATAAACAGCCAAACAACGACAATGTGGTTCTGTTTTAGACAAACAAACAACCAAACAACAACACTGTAGTTCTGTTTTAGACAAACTAACAACCAAACAACAATCTAGTTCTGTGCTAGACAAACAAACAACCAAACAACAACAATGTAGTTCTGTTTTAGACAAACAAACAACAACAACACTGTGGTTCTGTTTTAGACAAACAAACAACAACAGTACTGTAGTTCTGTTTAGACAAACAAACAACCAAACAACACTGTAGTTCTGTTTTAGACAAACAAACAACCAAAAAACAAAGTAGTTCTGTTTTAGACAAACAAACAACAGCAACACTGTAGTTCTGTTTAGACATACAAACAACCATCAACACTGTAGTTCTGTTTAGACATACAAACAACCATCAACACTGTAGTTCTTTTTTAGACAAACAAACAACCAAGCAACAACACTGTAGTTCTGTTTAGACATACAAACAACCATCAACACTGTAGTTCTTTTTTAGACAAACAAACAACCAAGCAACAACACTGTAGTTCTGTTTTAGACAAACAAACCTACAGTAACAGGGTGGAGGTGGATGCTACAGTAACAGGGTGGAGGTGGATGCTACAGTAACAGGGTGGAGGTGGATGCTTCAGTAACAGGGTGGAGGTGGATCCTACAGTATCAGGGTGGAGGTGGATCCTACAGTATCAGGGTGGAGGTGGATCCTACAGTAACAGGGTGGAGGTGGATCCTACAGTAACAGGGTGGAGGTGGATCCTACAGTATCAGGGTGGAGGTGGATCCTACAGTATCAGGGTGGAGGTGGATCCTACAGTAACAGGGTGGAGGTGGATCCTACAGTAACAGGGTGGAGGTGGATCCTACAGTGACAGGGTTGAGGTGGATCCTACAGCATCCCCGGGGCTGCCACCACCTCCACCTCCTCCACCACCTCCACCACCTCCACCACCTCCACCTCCTCCACCAGCACCCCTGATATCCACGCCTGGGCCCAGGGCTGCTTCAGGCTTGTGTTAGCGTAAGAGATAAAAGAGTATTTACATTTAGACCACGGTGCGGTTAAATACTTGATCCTGATTGGCCAATATCGTTCCGGGGGTGTGCATTATTCTTTAGATTAAAGGACACCTCTGCCTTGGAACAGATCCAAGTCAATGCGCTTAAACAGTCAAACAATCCTGACAAACGTTCATACACAACAATCTGTTGTGTTGTTGCCTTGACAATGCAGAAACAATATGACAAAAAGCAGCGTGGAAGAATTAAAGAAAATATAAAAAAAATAAAATTCAGCTGAATTACTTGATGAAACACCAAGGATGGGCACATGAGAAGCTAAAAACATTTAAATCTATTCTTTGGAGCTACTATGAAAATAAGTCAGAAAACCACGTGTAGTTAGGAGTATTGTGTCTCTGTTGTCTGTCTGAGGTGAATACTGGGACTAGCGAGCTGGGTCTGTCTCTGATGGCAGCTGATCCAAGGTCTGTCTCTGATGGCAGCTGATCCAAGGTCTGTCTCTGATGTCTGTCTGATGTGAATACTGGGACTGGTGAGCTGGGCCTGTCTCATGGCAGCTGATCCAAGGTCTGTCCCTCCACGCTGAAGGAATGCTGGAGGATTCATTCCCATCAACATTCCACATTATTCACATTACATCTTTATCTATATCTAGAATAGATAGACAGAACGATTAACGACAAGTAAATAATTGATTGTACTGTGAGAACGCCTGCTGTATTCCAACAAGCCCCTAATTAACCCAGTTTAGAGGCAAATAAAGGCTTCAGTCCCTGGAGGCTTCTAGTGCCCCTATTCTCACACACACACACACACACACACACACACACACACACACACACACACACACACACACACACACACACACACACTGTCACTGCTGGGGAGTATTTCATTCAGGGAGAAGCACAGGCTCCATTAAATCTGGCCCATGTTTGATCCCCTCTCCCCACTCCTGCCTGTCAGCCAGACCATAATAACCATCACCGCACGGCCTCGGTTCTGATGGGCTTCAGATAAAGCATAACCCTTAACTGGCTGGGATTCATGCCCCGGTCACCGGCTGACCCTCGCTCCCCCGCGCCGCCTGCGCTGGTGTTGCAGAGCTCCCCCAACATGGCGGCCAGGGCCACCAATGGGGTGTCTTTAATCCTCAGTCCTCCGCCCGCTGCTGCCCCCGGGGGCGCTGTGGGGGGAAACGGCAGAGCGGCGTACACAGGCCCGCTGATAACAGCAAGAGAAGAAGAGCTGGAAGAGGATCTGAAG